>NC_091168.1:47219437-47224437 GCF_040958095.1 Procambarus clarkii | reverse complement strand
AGGAATCGTCAGGACCCTTTATACCACTTGTCTGACCAATCCTGGAATATGCAGCTCTCGTCTGGAGTCCATACCTAGTTAAACACAAGAAAAAGTTAGAGAAGATTCAGCAGTATGCCACCAGGCTCGTCCCGGAACTGAGAGGAATGAGCTACGAGGAAAGGCTAAAGGAGCTGAACCTCACGTCCATTTAAACAGAGTAAGGGGAGACATGATAACCACCTACAAAATTCTCAGGGGAATTGACAGGGTGGACAAAGACAAACTCTTCAGCACATGTGGAACACGAACAAGGGGACACAGGTGGAAACTTAGTACCCAGATGAGCCACAGAGACGTTAGAAAGATTTTCTTCAGTGTCAGTAGTTAACAAATACCAGAGATTACTAGCGGGGAAGTACGGAAGTGTTTACTAGAGTTGGATGTGACAAAGGCTACAGGCCCAGATAGAATCTCCCCTTGGATACTAAAGGAAGGAGCAGAAGAACTGTGCCTTCCACTCTCCATAGTGTATAACAAATCACTGGCAACAGGGGAACTGCCAGAAATTTGGAAAGCAGCTAACGTAGTCCCGATATACAAGAAAGGGGATAGACAGGAGGCACTGAATTACAGGCCAGTGTCCCTAACCTGCATACCATGCAAGCTGATGGAGAAGATTGTGTGAAGAAAGCTAGTGGAGCACCTGGAGTGAAAGAACTTTGTAACACAGCACCAACATGGATTCAGGGATGGCAGGTCCTGCCTCACAGGGTTACTTGAATTCTACGACCAGGTAACAAAAATAAGGCAAGAAAGAGAAGGGTGGGCAGACTGCATATTTTTGGAATGTCAGAAAGCCTTTGATACAGTGCCACACAAGAGGCTAGTGAAAAAGCTGGAGATGCAGGCTGGAGTGAAAGGGAAGATACTCCGTTGGATACAGGAGTACCTAAGCAACAGGAGACAAGGAGTCAGTGTAAGGGGTGAGGTCTCAGATTGGCGAGACGTAACGAGTGGAGACCCGCAGGGGTCAGTCCTTGGACCTATACTGTTTCTGATATATGTAAATGATCTCCCAGAGTGTATAGAATCGTTTCTCTCAATGTTTGCCGATGATGCAAAAATTATGAGGAGGATTGAAAGTGAGGATGATAGTAGGAGGCTACAAGATGACCTAGACAGACTGAGTGAATGGTCCAACAAATGGCTGTTGAAGTTCAACCCGAGTAAATGCAAAGTAATGAAACTAGGCAGTGGAAATAGGAGGCCAGACACAGGATACAGAATAGGAGGTGAAGTACTTAATGAAACAGAGAGAAAGATCTAGGAATTGATATCACACCAAACCTGTCTCCTAAAGCCCACATAAAAAGAATAACGTCTGTGGCATATACGAGGCTGGCTAACATCAGAACAGCGTTCAGGAACCTGTGTAAGGAATCATTCAGAATCTTGTACACCACATATGTAAGACCAATCCTGGAGTATGCGGCCCCAGCATTGAATCCGTACCTTGTCAAGCACAAGACGAAGCTGGAAAAAGTTCAAAGATATGCCACTAGACTAGTCACAGAACTAAGAGGCATGAGTTACGAGGAAAGGCTGCGGGAAATGTACCTTACAACACTAGAAGACAGAAAAGTAGGGAGAGACATGATCACTACCTACGAAATCCTCATGGGAATCGACCGGGAAGACAAAGATAAATAATTCAACACTGCTGGTATGCGATCAAGGGGACACAGGTGGAAACTGAGTACCCACATGAGCCACAGGGACGTTAGAAAGAACTTTTTCAGTGTCGGTAGTTAACAGATGGAATGAATTAGGCAGTGATGTTGTGGAGACTGACTCCATACACAGTTTCAAATGTTGATATGATAGAGCCCAGTAGGCTCAGGAATCTATACACCAGTTGATTACCTGTTCAGAGGCGGGACCAAAGAGCCAAAACTCAACCCCCGCAAGTAAGTAATTGTCAAATGAAGGCACCAAACCGGGAAGGCTATGTAGCACCATCAAATATGCGGAATAATCAGAGGGCGCTAAATATCACCAAGGATGCCAATATGAGAACAAAAACGCATAAGGCGAACGATATCGAAAGTATCCGAGTCACCAAGAATTCTATTGAGGGACAGGTGACCGCGAGGGGAAGTCGGAAAGGAGTCCAGTAAGCGTTTCAGATCAGGAAGAGAATGCGGGGCACTCGGGGGGGAGATAAATGGGACAAACAGTGTACCATTTCCACACAAATATACGAGCAGGAGAACAATGGAGAGGCGAAGGAAAAAATAAGGGGACAAGGGGAACATCAGAGCGAATCAAGAGAGTAGAAGAGTTACGAACCCCAGCAACAGCTGGGGGGGGGGGGGAGAGAAAGGAATAGCCACGAAAGCGACCAGGACGAGCACCAAGAATCGGCTCTTAGAGACAGACACAAAGGTGTCAAAATCGCGAAATTAGAAGTTGGAGTTCAAGGAAAATGGCGTAATAACCCCGAACGTTCCATTGAAAAATAGACCTCGACGAGAAGAGAAAGGACAACAACAGAGAACAAGGAAGAAACAAAGACGAAAGAGCAACATAGCACGTTAAAGAAGATCAGGATCGGGATCAGGGTCAGTAAAGTCAGAGTTAGGGGGCATGGGTTAACTGAGCAAAGACGGAGGGAAGGAAGCGGGAGAACAGACCAGAGGTGAGCGGGCGGGGTCCAGAGGAGGAGGAGGAGGAGGGAGGAGGAGACAATGGAGAGGAGCAGTTAAGGACAGCAGCAGGAAGAGGGGGAGTAGAAAGAGGGGAGCGCACTTCAGCAAGGGCAGCAACCGAGAGGGAAGCAGGGGTTAAAGAAACCTCCATAGCAGGAACAGGGGGCGCAACCACTGAAATGGGAGGAGAAGGAGCAATAGAGCCAGTAGTAGGGGCCGATGAAGACAGCGAAGCCTTCTTACCCGCCGGGGAGGAGGAAGGAGAGGAGCCAGGCTTACGCTTTTGACCTAAAGAGACCGGTGTCCCAGCAACTACGTACCGGGCAACGGATTCCAGCGTCTCAACAGGAGAAGCTGAACGACAGCACACACGACGGGCGTTAGAAGAGCGATGGACATCAGCCTGCACCGACAGGTGGCGGGGAGAGTCAGTAGATGGAGGAGAAGAATGGGAAGGAGGATCGGGGGGAGACGAGGAAGAAGACACAGGAGACATGACAGACCGGGTAGAAAGAAGCGGAACTTCAGGCAGAGGACCAGGAGGGGGACTCTTCAGGACAGAACTCAAAGGAACAGAGGAGGGGGCAGTGGGCGTATCAGGGTCCAAGGCCCGGAAACGGTTGTGAGTCTGAGGTAGGTGGGAAGGATGAGGAGAGGAAGTGCGCAACACGCGAGCATAAGAGACGTTAGCATAAGGCGGGAGCCGGCGAAGCCAGCAAACCTGGCCCCTCGCCTCAGGAAAAGATAAACGCTCCCGGTGCTTCAAGTTTAGGACGGCTGCCTCAAGCTTGTAATGGATACAGGCACGGGAGAAGGTAGGAGGGGCCTCACCGCAGTTGAGGCAGCGAGCCTGGGGAGAAGTGCACTCCGACTTAGAGTGATCTTCACCCCCACACAAAGGACAGAGAGAGAGAGTCCCAGAGCAGCGGAGGGCACCATGCCCAAACCTCCAACACTTTTTACAAAGCCGAGGAGAAGGAATATACTCCTGGACAGAGCACCTGGCACCAGCAAGAATGACAGAGGATAGAAGGGTCCTACCATCAAAGGTGATCTTCACAACCCGAAGGGCATGACGGCGACGACCACGAGGGGGACGAGTAAACGAGTCTACCTAGAGGACAGAATGGCCTTGGGCATCAAGGATATGCCGAATGTCATCGTGGTAGTCCTGCAGATTCCGAACACCGGCCGCAACATGGGGTTGGAGGAGAATAGTGCCAACACTGGCATTCAACCGAGCGTTCTTTGAGACCTGAACAGGGATCTCGCCAAGGCAGGATAAGGTAGTGAAACGGTAAGCTGCATCCTGAGAAGGAGCAGAAACGACACGTGTACCGAGACGAGTGGGGTCGAAGGTAACAGACGCATTCCCGGAATCAACAAGATGCCGATGGAGGGAGAAATCGTCAGGAGGCACAGAGTCAAGAGGGAGGAGATCAAAGTATTTGGCCCATGAAGCAGGACCAATAAAGGCCTGATACGCATCAGTACGGGAAGGAATCGAGCGAGTGTGGCCGTGGCACGGACAGCGTTGAGAACCCCCAGAGAGAGAGGGGGGTCAAAAGACGTAGTAGTCACAACGAGAGACTTAGCCGCACCAGGGGACGAAGTGGTCACCACAGGGGGCTTGAGGCTAGACCCAACTATAGAGGAGGGAGGGGAGCTGGGGTGAAGAAGTCAGGAGAGTCAAAGGAGGAGCAAGGTCTGGGCCCAACGCAGCGGAGGCTACAAAGCTCGGTCTTCCAAGACAGGCCGACTCGGGGGCTTGGTCGCCCACCCCATGAGCCCGAGAGGGTACAACAGAAACATTCAATGACATACAGACGAAGAGTGATAAATTCATCCACGAATGTGCCCCCATACCCACCATGGAGCCACAATTAGAGGCAGGACACCCAACAGGAAGCTATCGCCGATCATGCTGGGGCCCCTTAGGAGTGCGTCGTGAGTATACGCCCCACAAACGCCACCTTAAGAACCGTCAGTCCGTCGAGATCGGGTTCAGCGACAAAAGGCGGATTGACAATAAAAGGTTCTCCTCGCTCGAGACGTTGGGTACTACAGTTCTACGGGCGCAAGAGTATGCCTCCCCAAGTACCCGGGCATCAAAATAGAAGTAGTCTAAATGAATAACCAAAACAAGCAAAGGTTGGCAGGAAACAACAAGCAGATAGGAGAAGAGGGGGGAGAAAAACGAAACAAGGAGAAGGAGAAGCGATCCGGCACAATTAGAGAAGACAGCAGCAGGAGTGCAAGGCCACAAAAGGACTGAGGACTGTCCCACGGAGCATCACACTCCGGCAGCCG
>NC_091168.1:47124437-47216937 GCF_040958095.1 Procambarus clarkii | reverse complement strand
TCACTCACCGTATAACATGCCTCCGCTCAGGCCGCCTGTCGGGCTTGAGGACCAATGTGCGGACCCTTGGCATGCGCTTGACGCGTGATATTCCTTCTCAGGTCAAGTTCTATGGCTTTAACATGCGGGTTTTCTATGAGGATCAACCACGCACCTGTTTTCGGTGTGGTTTGCGAGGGCATCTTGCGGCCGGTTGCACTGCTTCCGGGATGGGGGAACCAGCTATCTTCCAGGAGGGTGATTTTCCCCCCTTGGGGGTTGGGGGGGCCAAGCCAGGTGGTGCAGAGACCGTGTTTGTCCCCCGCGGCCCCTCCTCGTTGTTGGTGCCTTCTGCTTCGACTGATCCTACTCCGGCTGTTCAGCAGTTTGACCCACCTGGCTCGTTGGTGTCTGATGTGGCGCCCCCACTTCCTGTGCACGTCGTCACTGCGGAGGTTCATCGGGCTTCAGATGATGCTGCCATGGAGACAGGTACGTCTGTGGAAGCTGCTCCATCGTGTGTAGGTGGGAGTGGCGATCCTGCAGGCCCTTCGTGTGGGGTTGCTCCTTCGTCTGGTGGCCGTTCATCCGACGTGGTTGCTGCTGCTCCGGAGGTGCTGAGGTCCTCTCGTGGCTCTAGAGGGCCTTCCCCGGTCGCGACGTCGGACCAGCCCCGTCGTAAGCGGGAGGCACGGACGCATTCCTCTGACAGAGGTCCTCCCATTAAGCGAGGGGGGTCTACGGCTGGAGCTGCTGTGGCGTGCGCCCCGCCTCCTCCTCCCTCTGGTGGCCTGATGCGGTCTGTTGCATCCGGGGCCCCCTCTGGGGGCATTGACGCCCCAGAAGCAGTTGCGGTTGATCAGTGGGTGGTGTCCTCTGGTGTGGAAGGTCCTGGACGGGATGCGCTGACGTTGAGGTTTACAAAGTCTACAAAGTGTGCGAGCGCCGGCGTTCCTGTGGGGCCCTCTTCTGCAGGGTTGCCAGATGGTGCACCTACTGTTCCTACTGCCTCCCATGTGGGGGGCTCTGCTCCACCTTCTACGGGGGCTGTGGGGTTGGTGGGGTCCTCATTGCCTTCCTGATGGCGCCCTCTCTGACTTGTGCGACGCTAAATGTGCGTGGATTGCGTGACTTGGCTGTACAGATGGGCTTGGTGGCTGTGCTTCGTAAGCAACGTGTAGATGTAGCCTTTATTCAGGAGCATAATGTGCGTGACATGAGTGCTTTGTCTGGGTTGACTGATGATTTTCATGTAGTGCTTAATCCGCCGAGGATGTCCTTTGGGGGCACGCTGATGCTGTTCTCCCGGAGGGCGTCCATTTCCGTGCTTCACACGGAGATGGATGAAAATGGCCGGGTGTTGTTCGCTCGTGTGCGGTACCTCGGGGTGGAGATTCCCTTATTGACTGTGTATGCTCCTTCTGGCACGGCGCGTCGCAAGGAGAGGGAGGAGTTTTTCCAGGGTGGGCTGCTACACTTCTTGCGTCATGACACGAGGGACATGGTTTTTGGGAGCGATTTTAATTGTGTCACTCTCGCACGGGATTGTAATAGTGCGCATTCGCAGAATGTTTCTCAGGCGTTGGTCTCCACCTTACAGAGTTGTGGGTTTCGTGATGCTGCTCTCATGTTTGGGGGCGATTTGGAATTCACCTTTGCTGCGCGAGGGGCGTGTTCCAGGCTGGATCGTTTTTATGTTCATGGGCGGGAGGGCTCTGTTTTTGCGTTTCGTACAGTTCCTGTTGCCTTTTCTGATCATTGTTTGGTTGTGGTGCGTGTTGCTGTTCGTAGCCAGGTTCGTGTGGGGAGGGGTTGGTGGAAGTTGAATTGTCGGTTGTTGCGTTGTCCTTGGGTGCGTGAGGCGTTTCGTGGGTGGTGGGTGGGGCTTGTTGCTCGCAAGTGCGAGTTTTCGTCTGTGTTGGACTGGTGGGAGTGGTGCAAGGTGAAATGCAGGTCCTTTTTTGTTGTGGTTGCGAGGCGTGAGGCGGCGGGGCGGTTTGGTTTGTTGCGCTTTCTTCAGGCGCGGTTGACTCGGTTGTATGTGTTGCTAAATGGTGGGGCTGATTGTTTTGATGCTATTTCGGTGTGTAAGGAGCGCATTTGTGGTTTGTGGGAGGAGTTGGCTGAAGCGGTTCGGGTGCGGGCTCGTGTTGACGAGCGTGTGTCTGGTGAACGGCTTTCTCCTTTTCCTTTGCGAAAGGAGAAAGCCCTTCGGGACTCGGTTCTTTTCACCGGTCTCCAGCGTCCGGACGGTTCTGTTTTGTCTAACACGGATGGGGTCCTGTTGTATGTTTAGCAGGAATTGGAAGCGCTGTATGGGGAGGTAGGGGTGGATGAGGATTTGGCTGCTTTCTTTTTGCGTCACTGCTCTCCTGGTTTGTCGGCTGCAGGTTGTTCTGCTTTGGTGAGGGACGTGTCGTCAGCTGAGCTCTGGGATGTGGTGCGGTCTTTCCGTTCCGGCAGAGTACCTGGCTCGGATGGGCTCCCTGTGGAATTTTATGTGACTTTCTGGGATGTGATTGGGGAGGCTTTTTTGGAGGTGGTGCGATTTTGTTTCCTGACCTGTTCCTTACCCGCATCCCATTATGATGGGGTTGTGAGGTTGCTTCCGAAGCCAGGTGATTTGCGTTTTCTGTCGAATTGGAGGCCGATTACCCTGTTAAATGTTGACTATAAGGTTGTCTCGAAGTTGCTGGCAGGTCGGTGTCGGGATGTTATTGGTTCTGTGGTTTCGGTTGAGCAATTTTGTGGCATTCCGGGTAGGTCTTTGCTTCAGTGCAATGCTCTTTTACGTGATGTGCTTCTGTGTGCTTCTGAGCTTCGCCTACCTGTGGCGATGCTCAGCTTAGATTGGTCAAAAGCATTCGACCGTGTGTCGATGGGCTTTGTGCTGCAGGCTATGGAGAGGTTCGGGTTTCCTCCGTTGTTTCTTTCTTGGGTTCGTATGTTGTATGCCCGCTGTCATAGTCGTGTGTGCATTAATGGTTTTTTTAGTGCCCCCTTTGCCGTTCGCCGCTCGGTGCGGCAAGGGTGTCCCTTATCTATGCTCCTTTATGTTATTTTTCAGGAGCCTTTGTTTCGTTCGGTTAAGTCATGTGCTTTGGTGGTTCCTCCGAGGCTGCCTGCTGGTCTCTGTTTACCGATCTGTGGGTATGCTGACGATACGGTTCTGTTTGTGGCGACCGATGGCTCTGTGGTTGCGGTTCAGGACCTTGTTCGGCGTTTTGAGCTGGCCACTGGGGCCCTTGTTCATAGGAATAAGTCCTGTCTGATGGGGCTGGGGAGCTGGACCTCCCGTTCGGTGTGGGCGGGGTCGTGGTTTCCAGTGGTCAGGTCGCTTTGGGTTCTCGGAATTACTTGGTTTAGCTCGTATGCCCAATCCTTGGAGTGCAATTGGGATGCGGTGTCTCGGTCGGTTGAGGTGGCGGTTGGTTTGTTATCCTCGCGTCCATTGATGGTTTATCAGCGGGCGATTGTTGTTACTAGCAAAGTTCTTTCGAGGGTGTGGTTTTTGGCTCAGTGCTTTCCCCTGGATCGGCAGCGTGCTCGTAGGTTGGAGTGCAGAGTCTATCGGTATGTGTGGTGTGGGAAGTATCATCCGGTTCGTCGCTCCTCCATGGTTTTGCGGGTGGAGGAGGGGAGGTGTTGGCATCCCTGATGTTTTTACCAAGGCATTGGCTTTGTTTTGGGTGTCGTTGCGTCAGTATTTGGGGGTGGGTGGGGGCCTCGGTGCGCTTGGGATTTATTTCTGTTCTGTTCGGTTTAGCTATTTGCTTGAGTTAGGGGCTGGGTGTGAGGTCGCCTTTTGTACACCTGCTGTGTATTCATGGGCAGTTGGGATTCTGGGGAAGCTCTGACGTGTTCCAGGGTTTTTGTCCCTGTCGTGTCGGGGGGTTTATGGGGTTCTCCTTCGTCGTGTGAGCCATCGGGTTGAGGGTTTGTTTCCATGCTGGGATTGGGGGGGGATTTGGTCGGTCTTGGGTGGGCGGCATTTGGCTCCGCAGCAGCGGGAGTTTCTCTTTCGGATGCTGGACGAGTCCTTGCCGTCGAATGATCGTTTGTGTATGCTTGGGTTGCGTTCTTCCGCGACATGTGCACATTGTGGATTGGTTGAGACGCAGTTACATGTGTTTTATTTTTGTGAGAGGGTACAGGGTTTAGTTGCTTGGTTGCGTGATGTGATTGCGGTGTTCTGTGGGCTCGGGTTTCAGGGGGATGTTTTACGGTTCCTGTTTCTTTCGTTTCCTCAGGGCTCCGGGCGGCTTCGGAACACTCTGAGTGTCTTGATTGCGGATTATGTGTTTTGCGTGTGGGTTGGGCGTTTGGAGGGCTATGGGATTCGCCGGATTCTGGGTTTTCTGCGGGGGCGTTTGCGTTTCACATGGTGGTGGTTACGGCGTGCTTTTCCGGTGAGGTTTGCTGCTTGGTTCACTGACGCGTATGTTCAGGGTGATGCTTTGGGGTTGGTGGGGGGTCGGGGGTTTGATTAGTGTTTTGGTGTGGTGTCGATGGATTTGGGGGGAGGGCTTCTTGGGTCATTTGGGCGTTTGGGTTGTGGGTATTCCCCCCTGCCCCCTGAGGGCTTCCTCGGCGGTGCGTTGTGTGTGTTTGACTGCGCTGTGCTTTTGTGTTGCTCCTTGTGTGTGTGTCCTTGTTGTGTGTGTTTGTGTTCCTTTGCCGGGTCCTGCGTGTTCCGCTGTTTTTTATTTTGTGTGTTTGTTTATTTGTGTGGGCGTTTTTTGTGGTGTGTATGTGTATGTATCTTTTCGTTTGTTCCACCGGTTCCTGCGTGCTCCGGTGCTGTGCTCCTGGTTATGTGGGCTTCTGCCTTGTGTGTGTGGCCCTTTTGGGTACTTTTATCCGTCATGCTTCATGTAATTTTTCCCTTGTGTTATTTTAATTTATTTTCTTTTTTCTTTATGCCGCTGGCTTATTATGTGTAGCTGCTCTGTGTGAGCCTTTGTGTTCTCTGTGTTACTCATGTGGATCTTGTGTTGTGCATGATTGGATTTCTTTTTTATGTTGTATTCTTGTACAAAAAAAAGGAAAAAAAAATAATAGGAGAAAGTCTTCATGCTCTTGCATTTGTTCTGTATAATGTTTGTTGTCTTAAGAGTTCTTTGGGTTCTATACTGTGTACTTTGTCATGCTTTGTATCTTTTTTATTGTGTATATTGTACTTTTATAAATAAAAAAAAAACAAAAAACTTATCACTGATTGTGTAACCTGTGACTGTAGGCGAAAAACACCATCTAATCTGTACCATAACACATCTACGTTCCCTATACTGGAAAGAAAAGGAACTCTCAGGAGAAAGTGTCGAGTCATTATGACTATTTAACTAATGAAAGAGAGATCACTATGTACACAAATATGGCACTCACCACAGGGTGGGTATGGGGAGCATAATAACACAGTTGAGGGAGGCTGAGGCCACGCGTGGATGGGTCCCTCCCCTCCCACCCCATGCGTCTCTTACGTGCATCCACCATGGGCATCCCCCCTCCCCCCCCTCATTAAACCATCCATCATCCAGCTCCGAGGATAGGGGCGAGTCTTTATGGAACAGATTAACGCTTCGAGAGGGGACAGGGCAACCGGAAAATCAAATCGCGCCTCACACACTCTTAGCATGTGATTAATCATGCTCATCCATCTGTCATCCATCTCAGTGATGGAGTGCTCGGTTTACTCCAGAATCACCCATCAAGAGGGGGACGGGTTAACCGGAAATCACGCCCGCGTAGCGAGATTATCACTCGCTCATCGATCAATCATCTGTCATCCATCTCACCGATGGAAGGGACAATCTTAGTCACATTTCTCCCCCGCGGCGCCCCCGCACCTCCCCCGCGGCGCCCCCGCACCTCCCCCGCGGCGCCCCCGCACCTCCCCCGCGGCGCCCCCGCACCTCCCCCGCGGCGCCCCTGCACCTCCCCCGCGGTGCCCCCGCACCTCCCCCGCGGCGCTACAGCACCTCCCCAGCGGCGCTCCCGCACCTTCCCCGCGGCGCTCCCGCAGCTCCCCCGCGGCGCTCCCGCAGCTCCCCCGTGGCGCTCCCGCAGCTCCCCCGCGGCGCTCCCGCAGCTCCCCCGCAGCTCCCCCTCACGCTCCCGCAGCTCCCCCTCACGCTCCCGCAGCTCCCCCTCATGCTCCCGCAGCTCCCCCTCACGCTCCCGCAGCTCCCTCACCCTCCTGCAGCTCCCTCACGCTCCTGCAGCTCCCTCACCCTCCTGCAGCTCCCTCACGCTCCCGCGGCGCTCCCGCAGCTCCCCCGCGGCGCTCCCGCAGCTCCCCCGCGGCGCTCCCGATGCTCCCCCTCACGCTCCTGCAGCTCCCTCACGCTCCTGCAGCTCCCTCACGCTCTCGCAGCTCCCTCACCCTCCTGCAGCTCCCTCACGCAGCTCCCTCACGCTCCTGCAGCTCCCTCACGCTCCCGCAGCTCCCTCACGCTCCTGCAGCTCCCTCACCCTCCTCCAAGCAAACACAAATCATCTAGGAAACGTTCGTCTATCTCTTCCCATAGGCTTGGGAATGATTTGCATTGAGAATGGTGCAGGAGAGCCTTTGAGAAACTTTTAATCAAAAAATCCAAACTCAAAGGTTTTATAATAAATGGTTTTTCTACAACTATTTTGTTCCTAATGTATTACAAATAGTTTTTACATGTTTAAATATAAAATTCATGGTGTTATTTTGTAAAATTCATTAATAAATTGTGAATGATATATATTGGCTCAGTGAAACGTTCAAAATCCATTTAGTTATAATATATGATCAGAAAAAAATAGTTTTCCAAATTTTCTAAAAATCGCTCTTTTTACACAATTTGACTCCTTATGCATTCCAATAAACACTAATATCATGTTTAAATATATAATTTATGTATTATTCCCTAAAATAATTTATATAAATTATAAAAGTTGCTGGAAAGTGGTGTGAAAGAATCTGAAAACGTTTTGTTGTCTTATATATTGGCGTGTTCTTATTAACTATGTCTCAAGTGCACAGTTTATCAAACAAGAAGATTAACATTCGTCAACCCTTAAAATCTTATATGTTATCTTGCTGGTGCAAAATGGGTGAATCTTTAGGAACAGCTAGTATCTATATGACAAATGGTGTTTTCCCTAACTCAAACAATGTAGGGTTTATTATTCTACACATATTTCTCATGACTCTTAGATGTTTACATTCTCTGAAGCATAATTGTGAAGGCTGCGTCCATCACTCTCAACACAGATTCTTAAACTCCTCTCTGCAGGTTCAACTATATAATTAGTTTCCATTCTGAATCTCCATGGACATTTGTATCCAAAATGAAACCAATGTGGTTTCCTTCAGCGCCTTCAGCCAGCACATTTGCTCATTCATTTCCACAGATTCCAACATGGTAGGGGATTTACAGAAATTTGGATATTCATATTGTTATATATTAAAAATATGAATGCAGTTCAATATGATAAGACAAATACATGAGTTTATGATAAATTCATTTTCTGTGATATACCCTTGATATGCTCTTTTTTTCTTTAAACGGCAGACTAAACTAAATCACGATTGAAAGTATATATTGCTTTTTAAGAATTAAGCTCCACCACTGACCGCCAATTAAGTGCTCACATCAACAGAGTTGATGTATAAATGGTCAACGCTCAACAGAGTTAGTATAAATGGGGTTAAGTCAGAGTTGGAAAATGTTGTAGGTTAAGGACCTCAAAGCTCTGTCCTGGGACCTCTGTTGTTTATAATACTCAAATCAAATCAAATGTTTATTTAGGTAAGGTACATACATATAAGAGATTTTACAAAGAGTAGTGAGTTTATAGATAGGGCTAGTACATACAATGCCTAAAGCCACTATTACGCAAAGCGTTTCGGGCATGAAAAACAAAGGGATGAGGTAGCTCAAGCAATTCTCACCCCATTCAGTACAACGTGTTAATACATACATAGACACACATCACAAATATACATATTACCAAACATTCTGAGAGATAAACATATACATTTCCTCCTTCACAAGTAGTATGTTATCAGACGTACACACAAATACTTTTATGACCTAGGTATACTGTATAGACAATTTGCAAGACACCTGCAGATAATTCAACAAAATATTACAGTCTTGGTGCAAAATTCTTATATCTCACAAGAATATCATCAACCTTTCCGTTGTGACACATCCAGGCTATTTGTTCAGGAACAGTTCTTATCTCAGTGTTTCTATATACATTAATCAACAGACAATCAAGAACATAATGGGCCAGGGTGTGAGACCTTAACATACCACATAGTTTACACTTCGTGTCATTATCATGAACATCTATCCCATATTCCCAGTAATATTTGTACCCAAGCCTGAGCCGCATGTACACAGAGTCACTCCAAGCATTTCTCCTTTTACCATAAGTGAAATGGGTGTTTTGACTCACATACATGTAGTGTTGCATGGTTTGACTACTCTCATACATTATCTCTCTCCTCTCCACTCCCGCCTGTGCCTGAATATTTCTGATTTTGCTTCTTATTTGTCTCATTGTGAATTCACATTCAATGTCAACATGTGGTTTTGATGTGGCACGTTTGGCCAAGTCATCCGCCACCTCGTTGTGCACTATTCCAACATGAGATGGAACAGTTCAATATGAGTTAGTTAGTTTAGTTCATTTATTATGCACCCCATACCCATCTTGTGGGCGGTAGTGGAAAGGGTTACAGAGGTACATAATGGGCTCAGGGACTGAACCCCACAATTCATTTAGCTAAGCAAGTTACAATCTTGATGAGCTAGTTACAAAATTCAATATAAGTCATCACATCAACAATGGGTTAGAGATCGACCTCAAGTACAGGTTCTAAATTAAGCAACTGACATATGTGGAGAGCTAGTATCAAAATTTATATGTTTGTCCTGCACACCGCCCCCCATCCAGTGGGCAGCGGTGGATAGGTTACAATCACGTAGTTGTTATCTACAGTTAGCAAACTGGGGATATTTGGTTAAAATTTCTGGTAGCAGATCATTTTGAATGAAATATTGACACATCGCTGGAACATTGGTTATAGAATTGTCTCTAAATTCATGTATCTTTTCGCACTCCATCACATAGTGACGGAGAGTGTGCGAATAATTTTGTTGACACAGTTTACATTTGGTCAGGTCTACATCAGCAGATAATGAGAATTCCCAGAGATACTTGTAACCGAGTCTAAGCCGAGCAGTAGTAACATCTAGAAGTCTGCTGATTTTATTGGATGATCCATAGATGTGTGGCTCCTCTTGCATGATAGTATGATGATAGATGGAATTACTGGTGTCAATTTCACTTTGCCTCAGATCTACAAGATCTTGTTGAAGTTCTCGGTGTACTGCTGCTCTCAGATTGCTCATTGACAATCCAAGGTTACACTCAACGGCTCCTTTAAAGGCAGATTCTTTGGCTAACTTATCAGCTCTATTATGCATTCGGAGCCCAACATTAAGCTCAAGCTTAAGCTTAACATTAAGCTTAAGCCCAGCATCAACATTAAGAATTTAAAACCAAAAGTACAAAGTGCGATGAGTACTCACAATAACCTTAAGCGTCAAAACAAAAATGTGTATACTCTTTTTACTTTCCTGACCTTAGTTCTCGAGCTACGTATTTCATTTTGATATCAACGTGTTCGCAATAACATTCTCTAGAAGAACATCAGTAAAAACGGTCACAAAAAGTTATATGGATACCAGCACCAAATAAATACCTACGTAGATGACTCGCCGTGAGTGCCCAAGAGCAACAAAATGTTTTTACTCTTGGGATTGTTATCACTTCGACACTTGTCCTACAGCGTTAATTTTGGTATCAATGGACTCGCATGAAATTCCCAACACGGTGATATGAATATAAATGTAGAATATTGGTCGCGGCCCACCCGCAAGAGTGTGGGAAGTGGCGGAACTGTTACCCAGTATTGGTGACACGATGACGCATGGGCGATACAGCGCTTTGAAAGTTTATAATTATTTCACTGTCCTGACATTATTATTGTATGTACGTCATTCATTTTTGTGCCAATGTTTTCGCAATAGAATGTTCTATGAGTCCGTAGGTATAAAAGAGCAACAAAGCGTAAGATAGAATAGCACCATATATAAAACAACGCTGGAACATATCAGTGAGCGTCAAACACACACTAAATGTTTTTACTGTTGTTATGTTTGTTATGTTATCTGTAATAGATAGGAGCTGCCTGATATGGGCCAATAGGCCTTCTGCAGTTACCTTTGTTCTTATGTTTTTGCCCTGTAACGTAAATGGTTATAGAGGCACATATATGGGCTTAGGGACTGAACCCCACACTACATTTAGCTAAGCTGGTTACAATCTTGATGATATAGTTACAAAATTCAGTATAAGTCGTCACATTTTCAATGGGTTCGAGATCAACCACAATTTCCTGAATGGATATAACAAAGGGGATATTAATAGGGTATTAAAATTGTCAACACAAGATAGAACACGAAACAATGCGTATAAATTGGATAAGTTTAGATTTAGGAAAGACTTGGGTAAATACTGGTTCAGCAACAGGGTTGTTGATTTGTGGAATTTTTCTTAACTTATAAATTTATCTTTATTTATCTTAAACTGGTTGGGAGAGGTACAGTTTTTAACATAATTGGGAAGGTCATTCCACATTCGAGGTCCCTTGATTTGTAAAGCATTTCTAGTTTGACTAAGTCGTACTCTTGGAATATCAAATAGGTATTTGTTTCTGGTGTGGTGCTCATGGGATCTGTTACAACCTTCTAGGAAGCTTTTAAGGTCAGGATTGACATTACAGTGCAGCGTTTTATATATATAAAATACACATGAGAGTATGTGCAGGGACTTAATATCTAACATATTCAGAGATTTGAGTAAGGGGTCCATATATACTGCCCGGTTGCCTGAAATGCTATGCCTACTATAGTGGCTTTAGGTATTGTATGCGCTAGCTCTATCTATAAATCCAACATTATGTTTGTAAATCAACTATGTATGTACTTTCCTGAATAAAATTGACTTTACTGTACACTTATATTCTCTGTGGATTTGTTATCCCCTATCGTTTGGGAGAAAAAAAATGACCAATACGTTCGGCGAATGACTTTGACTTCAACTTCACTTTGACTTCGTTCATGTCATCGTATTTTCCGTAATATATAAAGGTTATGACAATGCAATTATATTATTGTGTGCAAATAAGTTTGAAATTTCATGTACCCTAAAAATAGTAAAATAAAGAATAAGAATAATTAAATAATTGTTGTAGTAAATTGTCACACGTTCATCATACGCAAACGAACACACAGTTTGGAGCGTCAGTACAAGATCGCCGCCATTTTAAAACACGGCTTCGAATGTAAGTAATGTTTTTCTCGTACTAACACTGTGTTATACAATAGAATAGGTCTTGAATTCACAAATTTAGTTGTTACATCAGACAGAGTATGTTAGACGGTGTAATGCTGGTCCATGTTGACGTATTTGTGGGCTTGGTTGGTTTAAATGTGATGGCACCCCAATATGGGCACCCCACAACTGCAGCATATTCTAGCTTTGGACTAACAAAAGTGGTGAACAATTTCTTTAGTATTTCGCCATCCATGTATTTAAAAGCAATTCTGAAGTTGGAATGCATGGCATAGGCTCCTCACACAATGTTCTTTATGTGGTCCTCAGGTGATAGTTTTATATTTAGAACCACCCCTAGATCTCTTTCTTTATCAGAATTGCTTAAAGATTTCTCACATGGTGGTGGTGATGCCGGCATGGCATGTGAGGCAGGCACGGCATGTGAGGTAGGCACGGCAGTTGAGGCAGGCACGGCATGTGAGGCAGGCACGGCATGTGAGGAAGGCACGGCATGTGAGGCAGGCACGGCATGTGAGGCAGGCACGGCATGTGAGGCAGGCACAGCATGTGAGGCAGGCACGGCATGTGAGGCAGGCACGGCATGTGAGGCAGGCACGGCAGTTGAGGCAGGCACGGCATGTGAGGCAGGCACGGCAGTTGAGGCAGGCACGGCATGTGAGGCAGGCACGGCATGTGAGGCAGGCACGGCATGTGAGGCAGGCACGGCAGGCACGGCATGTGAGTTAGGCACAGCATGTGAGGCAGGCACGGCATGTGAGGCAGGCACGGCATGTGAGGCAGGCACGGCAGTTGAGGCAGGCACGGCATGTGAGGCAGGCACGGCATGTGAGGCAGGCACGGCAGTTGAGGCAGGCACGGCATGTGAGGCAGGCACGGCATGTGAGGCAGGCACGGCATGGGACCTAACCTATTTCTCATCTCATCTGTAATAATTGAATTAAGCCTAGCAAAGCCTAGAACCTAGTTCAGTAATTTAAAAAATGTTGTAACTTGAAAAATGTCATTCAATTCATTAAACAATTTAAATATTTTCTGGCAATCAACACAACCCTCTCATGTTGGCTAGCCCTCTCTCATGTTGGTCAATAATTTAATTATTTTTTATGGAGTAATCTTTGCTATATTGATAGTGCTTGTTGTGTGTCTGCAGGTGCATTCAGTGTGTGTACAATGCCTGATGTTAAAAAATTATTTCTTTCTTGTTCATGCTCTCATTTAGACGTTTGGCCTCGATGAGGTTCAGTCTTGTGACTGGTCTGTGGCACGTTTCTGTTGAAATGTAGTCTTTTCGAGACTACATTTCAAATGTAGTGTGTGTGGAGGCGTGTATGTTAGGTATTGTGGTGTTTGTGTGTTACTGAGGAAGTCTTGGTTGTAGGGTTGATGTAAAGTCATGACTTGGTTACTGACTTTAATACTTAATATGATTACATGACTAGTAGCTACCAAGCTTGGCGGGCGTCCTGTATTTGTTTACCTTCTCTCTCTCTGGCGTCCCAGCCGCCGCACATAGAAAACGGATGGTACCATTTTCTGTGAACATGACATCCCTCCTTTTCTTTAAAAAGAATGAATACAGGATGTCTACCATGCTTGTAGCACAAAGCAAAGTTATTGACACAAAGTAAGTTATTACCATATCAAGAGATACTGCATACATTTAACATTAATTAAGCACACAAAGAATTTAAACAACTTAATCTTTTCCACAAAGGATTTCAATGTTAAAAATACATATGCAATGTTAAACAAACATGAAAGAAACTGTAATACAAAGTTACAAAATATTGAATGAGATATCTGCATTATTCAAACAATATTAAATTTAGTTCAGCATGACAAGTAAATATTTTGCATTACATAGGAACACAATTAATCATCAAATCGTGTAGGGCGTTTAACATGACGTTTAGGACGAGAGTCCTTAAATGCAATAACATCCCTTGATGAATTGTTTGTCGGGTTATAACTATTTTTTTCTTTTTCTTTTGCACGACTTTGCACTTCATCATTTTCTACACTAGTTGGAATCACTTTGAAATAAGCCATATTACGTGTTATACTATGATCTCTATTACTAGCTGTTACCATAGTTCCTTTTACACTAATCACTTTATATGGTTTTGTATCATACGGCATATCTAACTTTCCCTCTTTTTTCTTTTTAACGAGAACAGTGTCTCCAACCTTTATGAACTGTTCCTTTGCACGTTGATCATGAGCAATTTTCATTTTGCCCTTGGCTAGTGCATCCTTCTGAGCGAGACGTTTATCCGTTACCTCGGCTGGCATGACGGGTAGTGCGATTCTCATAGGACGTCCAAATAAAAGTTCGCCAGGCGACTTGCCCAGTGTTCCATGTGGTGTTGCACGGTAGTTCCTGAGAAAAGCATACATAGCTTGTTTCCAGGATCGTCCTTCGGCATGAGCACAGCGTACCGCTTTCATGAGAGGTTGCATGAATCTCTCAACTTCTCCATTTGCTTGAGGATGTAGTGGCATCACACGGCGGTGTTTGAATCCAATATGCTCAGAAAAGTTGACGAAGTCTTGTCCATTGAATGGCGGTCCATTGTCTGTCTTGACAACTTCAGGAATGCCAAAGTTTGAAAAGATCTTGTCGAGTTTCGGGATGACGGCCTTTGCAGATGTGGAATTGATGATTTCTACTTCTGGATGACGTGAGTGATCATCAATGACTACCATCAAGTACTCTCCAGTTGGTAGTGGTCCGCAGAAGTCCATCGATACTTCCGTCCATGGTGCAGCAGGTAGTGGTGAAGGTTGTAGAGGTGTTGGTCTTGAAGTATCCACTGCAGCTTGGCAAGGGACACAGGCATCATGCATATCCTTTGCTTGACGATCAATGCCAGGAAACCACACCTTTTCTCGTAGCAGCTGTTTCGTCCTAACAAGACCTTGGTGTCCTTGATGTGCAAGCTTCAGAGCACGTTGCTGGAGAACAGCTGGAATCACGATACGAGTACCTCGCAGCACAGTGTCGCGTTGTTGCGTAACACTTAATTCTGTCTGGATGCGTTCAAGTGCTTTGAATGCATCTTGGTCAACTCCTGAGGGTGGGATGCGTGGAAACTTTTTCTTAGTCAATGCATCCACTGTTGCTTGCAGAGTTGGGTCCTCTAGGGTTGCAGTACGGATTTCATCAAGAGTAAGAGCCTTAGGGACTGCATCACAGGTTACAGAGTGTACATATTCCTCGGCAACTTGCTGATGCTTGGTGATGGTGAAACTGTTGGCAGGATGTCGACTGATGTAATCAGCGGGATTGCCTGCACCCGGCTTGTATTTCACCGTAAAGTTGTATGGTTGCAGACGAAGAGCCCATCTCTCAATGCGAGCTGGTGGTTTGGACTTTGGATTATTGAAGATGGTCTCCAACGGTTTGTGGTCAGTGACTATCGTGGTGAAGGGTGCACCAAGCAGATACACATTGAAGTGTTCACAGCCCCATACAAGAGCAAGAGCTTCCTTCTCTGTCTGACTGTATCGTTGCTCAACATCTGTGAGAGAACGGCTGGCGTAGGCAATTACTACTCGGGAATCTGGTTGACCAGGTTTGTGTTGGGCTAAAACAGCACCTAATCCAACAGGACTAGCATCCACCGTTAATTCAGTGTCCATTGATGGATCAAAGTATGCAGCAGTCGCATTCTCTACTAGTGCATCTTTCACAGCATCAAATGCATTTTGCTCGATATCGCTCCAGTACCATGATGCATTTTTCTTCAGGAGCTCACGTAGAGGCTTCGTAATGGTAGCAAAATCTGGAATGAAGCGAGAACAGTAGTTTGCCATTCCCAGAAAACTATGTACTTCAGTGGACGTTGAAGGAGGTGCAGCGTTCTTGATATCTGCAACTTTCTTAGGATCTGGAGACAGACCTTTGTCACTAAGTACATGTCCAAAGAATTCAATTTTATGTTGATTGAACTCACACTTTGCTCGGCTTAACGTCAAATTCTTTTCTCGTAAGCGTTGCAATGTTGCACGAAGAGCTTTGTCGTGTTCAGCTTGGGTACGGCCATAAACAATGATGTCATCAGACATGTTGTCAGCATTAGGTATGTCTTGCAATACCTGGCTGATGATGTGCTGGAATACCTCGGCAGCACTGTTGATACCAAAACTCAGGCGCTTGTACCTATACAGACCTCGATGTGTCGTAAACGTTGTGATGAATCGACTCTCCTCATCAAGTTCAAGCTGATGATAGCCCTTGTTTAAATCTAACTTGCTGAATACAGTTGCACCATTCAAGCGGTAGATCATATCATCTACAGTCGGTGTAGGATGGCGTTCACGCATTATTGCCTTGTTGGGAACACGCATGTCCACACAAATGCGTATCTCATCTGGATTCTTCGGCTTTGGTGGAGTGACAATTGGGCTTACCCATGGTGTTGGGCCTGTTACTGGTTCAATGATATCTAGTTCTATCAGCCTATCCAGTTCGGCATCGACTTTCTTGCGAGTATGGAATGGTTGTCGGCGATGTGGTTGGGCAACTGGAATTACATCTGGGTTGATATGCAGATGTACTTTGCTATCAGTATAACAACCTATGGATTTAAATCGATCAGAAAATTCAGCAACAATACCATCAACATTGTTTGCAGATTCCACTGCTACAGCATTAGAAAGCTGAAGTAGCCCCAATTTGGTTGAAGTCTTGTAACTGAGTAAAGAATCCTTTGCATTCCTAACAACATGGAATGTAGTAATGAGCATTGCATTCTTTGACTTAATCTCTGCAGTGAAAGTTCCAATCACTGGCAAGGCTACCTTTGAAGCATAGGCAGTGGCTTTGCCATTATAGTTCTCAAGCTTTGGGAACTGTTTTTTAAATTTTTCATAGTGGCACTCAGCAATGGTGTCAATGTTTGATCCAGTGTCAATGAGAACTTTGAGACAAATACCAGCAATGTATACACATGTCTCTGGGTTGTTTGGAAGATCATTCCATTCTGTGATTGCTTGTACTCCATAAATATAATCACATTCACTGTCATCTGAGACTGGTTGTAATGAAATGTTGTCTTGTACATTATTAACATTCTGGATATGAGGTGCAATATTGTGTTTACCACCTCGACCCCTATGACCTGATCCTCGTACAGTGCTTTTATTCATTGACTGTGGTTTCTTTAGTGCAGAACGACACATAGCACCAAAATGACCTAGTTTTCCACACTCATAGCACTTCTTACCTTGAGCAGGACAAACATTATCTTGGTGTGGGTAGTCTCCTCCACAATTGTAACATTTATTGTTGACACCCTCTGATGTGGGTCGTTGTGACTGCTTGAGCCTTGTTCCTTGACCCCAGTTGTGACGTGGTTCTCGGCTAAATTTACTGTTAGGTTTGGCATGTCTTCTTTGATTACGATGTCCTCCCTGAACTTTACATACCTCATCACTGTTAGTAACAGTGGCAGAACCGTTATTAGCACTGCACTCCATGACACGAGCATCACGTGCAGCATCTTCCATTCGACGAGCAATATCCAGTATCTTGGTAAGAGAACTTTCATCATCAACAAGTTCTAGAGCTCTTCGACGGAGACGTGTAGATGTGCATGTTTCAATTATTTGCTGTTTGATTTCTTTGTCAACATCAGCAAACTCACAATGGGCTGCTAAACCCTGCAGACGTGTGTGGTATTGATCCACAGTTTCATTAGAGAGTTGTTTTGCTCTCCTGAAATGCATAATTTCCATAGCAGTATTTTGCCTTGGTTTGAAATGCTCTGTTAGTTTGGCTTTGGCAGTGTCATAATCTTTGGCACCACCAGTGTCTTTCAGTGTGTCAAAGATGTCACAAACTCTATCACCTGCATAATGAAGTAGAAAGGCACGCTTTCTTTCAGCACTTTTGATGTCAGAAACTATCAACAAATTTTCAAACTTTTTAAGCCATTTGACCCACCTCTGTGACAGGTTTGTCTGGTCACAGTCAGGATCAAATGCAGGAAACTGAGGTATATTTGCCATTTTTACTGAATAAATGTAACTTATCACTTAAATGTTCCTCAGAATATTAAACACTTACTGCACTGTATATGTTAGTCAAGAATTCACTGTAATTACTTTAATTTTGCAAAGCACACAAGCATTTTAATGCAAAAGTTCACAACAGTGCACAATATAGCAGCAACTGACTTCTTACCTAGCCCTTGTGTACATGTGTTGTTCCTACTCACAGCAGCAGCACAGCAGTTGGCACAGCAGTTGGTACAGCAGCAGTTGGTACAGCAGTCAGTTCAGTGTGATGAATTTTGTAGCACGAAGCGTCGTTTCGTAACCAAAACATCAGGTTTTGTACACATCAATGCGTCGTTTCGTACACAACGTCGGCAGATTCTTCAGTACAGTTTCTTCAGCACAGCTTGGGTAGCACACAGCTTGGGTAGCACACAGCATTGGTTAGCACACAGCATCGTTTAGCACACAGCATTGGTTAGCACACAGCATCGGTTTGCATACAGCATCGGGTATGGCGCTCACAGCTTCTCTTCCTCCTCCAGGCAGCATGCTTCTCTCTTGTGTTTGAAACTGAACAAATACCTGCGTTCACAGTTCATCCTCGTCGCCAATGTGGTGTTTGTGTGTTACTGAGGAAGTCTTGGTTGTAGGGTTGATGTAAAGTCATGACTTGGTTACTGACTTTAATACTTAATATGATTACATGACTAGTAGCTACCAAGCTTGGCGGGCGTCCTGTATTTGTTTACCTTCTCTCTCTCTGGCGTCCCAGCCGCCGCACATAGAAAACGGATGGTACCATTTTCTGTGAACATGACAGGTATTACCTAACATACACGGTCTAATATATCTATCTGTGTGAAATAGATTAAATCCATTTATTTGATATTCAGCTAATAGTTCTGTATTTTCTACAATCATCCATGTTTTGGTAAGTGCAGTAATATGTATTGTTTCATTGCAGATTAGAGAAAAATAATTGCTTCTTAACAATAAGAGCATTTCAATATATCCATAATCATCTGTATCAAACCTTATTACAGGTAAAACCAGCAGGCAGTCTACTGTATTTTATCAAACCCTTATTAGAATAATAGATCTCGTAATAATTTTGCAAAAATAGTGGCATTTACTATTTTTAAAAGATTATTAAAAAATTTACCGATATGGTGCATTCGGAAGACAAACCAAATTTTTCACTTTTGACAATTGAGCACCTGCAACATCCAGATTCTAGGGAGGAAAGGAAGGACGATCTTACTGGATCCCATAGCCTCTCCGAGGCACAATCCAGGCTTTTACACAACCCCCCCCCCCCTCAACCCGAGCTATGTCAACAGGCCGTTCTCCCTCTTCGCCCCTACATCATCACACACAGATCACAATAACGTGATGCATCAAATGAACAAATCCACAAGGGCCGTGATGAGGATTCAAACCTGTGTCCAGGAGCATCCCAGACACTGCTTTAATCGACTGAGCTACGACAGGGTAAAAGGGTTGAAACCGAACTTCTACTGAACTTCCTGGATCCTTTTACCCTGTTGTAGCTCAGTCGATTTAGGCAGTGTCTGGGATGCTCCCGGACGCAGGTTCGAATCCTCGTCACGGTCCTTGTGGATTTGTTCATTTGATGCATCATGTTATTGTGATCTCTGTGTGTGATGATGTAAGGGCGAAGAGAAAGAACGACCTGTTGACATAGCTCGGGTGCAGGGGGAGGGTTGTGTACAAGCCTGGTTTGTGCCTCGGAGAGGCTATGGGATCCAGTAAGATCGTCCTTCCTTTCCTCCCTAGAATCTGGATGTAGCAGGTGCTCAATTGTCAAAAGTGAAAAATTTGGTTTGTCTTCGGAATGCACCATATCGGTAAATTTTTGACCTATGTATTTAAAAGCAATTCATAAATGTAAGCAAGTGTAGCATTTGTCTCCAGGTGTTTTTCACATTTAGCTTTAATTATTTTTTCCAATATTTTCACTTACACTTGTAATACAGGGTTCGAGGTTCCCTATAGTGTCCTTTATTGAAATAGAGTTTAACAACCATTTCAATGTCCCTATTTTCTTTTAGATTATATCTTAACATATAATAAATGTCCAACAGGACATGATTACTCTTTCCAAAGGGAGGATGGTATTGAATATCAAATATCTCTTCTCCTTTTTTTGTGAATATTTGATCTAGTACTGATGGAATAATTTATATAATAATCACTAGAAATTATTTAGATAAGAATTTGAATTTATGCATGTCTTTGTTTTGGCATGCCTCTATTTCCACATGTTACATTTCTGCATGTCTCTAATTCTGGAAGTGTTCACTTTTGCACGTGCCTGACAAGTATGTTATATGCACCAGCTTTAATTATTACTCACTCTTGTAACAACCCCCACACCAGCTTTTCTCAGCAGACAGTTTCCCACAAATTGTATATAATGCATGACTTATTTTTAGAATTTTAATACATATTGCATCTGTGTCGGAAAATCCGACACCATTTAATATATCATACAGATAATAGCTGTGTTGTATAAACAAGTTACCCATAGAAAACGTAACTTGTAGTGGAATTACCGTCTAAAGAAAACGGGATATCATCACCACATACCATTATAAATTGACCAGCTATTCTGCTGGGAATTATTCTTAAATACATTAGTCTTTGGACTTTACCATCATAAGAACATCTTATATAAATTAACTTAATTATCAATATTAAAGTAGAGTAAATGTGACCCTTCTATCACTTTCTGACATGTGGACAATGTAAGCCAGGCGTCAGAGTGAGGAAGGAGGGCAGCCATTGTTTATAATGAGACCAGAGGCTCACACGGGAGCAAATTCGGCTCCTGTTAAATTTACTTGGACGTAGTGTTATGGAAACCAAAGGTGTACCATTTTTCAACACGCTGTCTACATATCAAGTTAAGTGTTCTTTCCGAAACCCATTATCTATCATTTGTGGCCATTAATGTCATTATATAGGGTGAATCGGTTAGAGCACGTGGAAGCCTCAAACTAAAGGTAATTAAGCCAGGTCTTCATGTTCCATGTACAGTTTTCTCTGAAATACTTGTCATATATAGGATTCTGGCTTCACAGCTAGCGCACTTTTGACAGGTCAAGACGAGGAAGGAAGATTTTGTGCACCAGTTACTGGGTGATATGGAAGCTACCTCAAAGAGGATAATTTGGTGTCTACACCCTAGTTATACCTGGTGGACTAGCCTGCTGTACTATAAGATAAGGAACCTTTTCAATGTATGTAGTTACTGTAGTTTGATTGGCTGCATATATATTAATTTAATAAACCCCCCTAATGTGTAGAGGATCGATTTGTGAGATTATTGCAGAAATACAGTCCACTTATCATTATACAAATTGCTATCGAAGTATATAAATTAACGTAAATATAAATTCATATAAATTAAATAAATATAAATCTCACAGGTCGGTTCCCACATTATTTGGTCATCTTCGAACCGGATGACGGATTATTTGATCCTTTGAACCCACATTTGGTCACCTTAGTACCGGATGAACCAGTTAACCAGTGGATTCATTAAATATACTAGTGCAGTGTTATTTAAACAAAGCCAGTCAAGACGGCAGCGTAGCCTCGTGGGAGCTCAGGAGCCTCCCTCAGCCCAGTTCAGCTTCGTCAGCGGTTTCATGCACACCCACACATATTTGGTGGCGTGTTATTTCGTGAAATGACAGCGCTAATATTGAAGCCAGCCAAATTAGTGGCTGTGGTGTCGCGTGATTGTTCACGGATTTCGTGGTGTTACATTTCGCGAGAGATTATCTACGAATTTTGTGGACTTTATTTCGCGAGGTCACTAATAATATTTAATACTTCTAGATAATATTAGAAGTTTCATAGAGGCTAATTAAGAGGCTATTATCAATAATTGTGTATATTATTTCTCCAAAATAGAGAATCATTTAATATATACTGCACTAGTGTTCACAGTATAATATTTACTAATTGCCAACCCACAACAGGGTAGGATATGACTAGTTGAACTATTATCGTTCATCCTAGTCCCATTATTACCATAGTCAGTTGTACTATATTGAATAACCTAACACCATTAATGAATGGTGCAGACCCTATTTTGGGTGTAATTTTTATCAACTCGAGTTGAGTTGTATATATAATAATTTACTTATGATCATTACACCTTTGAGTGATTAATTAGTGTCTATTCCATCCTAGGGTGATATAGAAGAGCTAACCTAAAGGTACTTCCGGTGACACTGGTTTATCACTCAAATCATTAGTGTGTATGATTGTATATATATAATGTGTATTAATTTTAAGTGCTAACCTCTAGTAGAGGTAGGATTATTGCCTAGTGAGTGCAGAATTGACCCTAGGCTACCATTAGTGTTTGTTCAGTATTATGAGCAGCCCAAGTACAAGCCCCACAAGGCTTCACCAACTAGCCAGTATGGATAATGCAGGGAGAATGAAAAGAACCCTTGCAGGTCTTAAAGGCCATTTAACAAGACAGATCAAGAAATGTGAAGATTTGTCACAACAATCTCAAGTTGATTATGCTGACCTGGAAAGCTATTATCAAGCAGCTGCAGGTAAATTTGAGCAAATCAAATGTCAAATTGCAACATATGTGGCTGAACTTGCCAACACCAATTTATCAGAAACAGAAATAGACGACATTATGGTTGATCTTGCGAATTATGAAGATCACACTCAGGCCACGTTACAGCCTTATGTCAAATTAATTGCCCAGAACAAGGCAACAACAACAACAACAGTTGCATCTAATACGAGTCAAGCAGAAGCTCGACTCCCTCCAATTAATTTACCCACTTTCTCAGGAAAAGATGAGGAAGATTGGGACGAATTTTGGAACAAATTCGTTGACCTTGTAGACTCAAAACAATCTTTACCAAAGAGTAGTAAATTCTCTTATTTGCAAGGCCAATTATCAGGTGAGGCTAAAACAGTAGTATCCCATCTGAGATTAACTAATGACGGCTATGATCTGGCAGTAAAACTCCTCAAGGATAATTATGCTGATCCAGAAGTAAGAACATCACATTTAGTTCATGAGCTGTTGCATTTACCCCCACCGGAGGCTTCAGCTGATTCACTCCAAGTCTTCAAGCTGGAGGTAGAATCATTGATCAATGCCCTCAGCCTGACAGCAGATACAAACGGGGCTGAGTGGGTCTTGAAAATAATTGTCCAGGAGAAAATACCTAGGGACATATTGAGACAAATGAGTGCTCATTACAATAAAAGTATCTTATCCATGAATGAAATATCTGAAGGTTTAAAGTCAGTAGTTCATCAATTACGAACACATGACAAATTAAAACCACCAAGTAAACCCTCAGAAACCAATAATAGTAAACCACAGAGTACCAAAGGTACTCCAAATCAATCTAGACAATATAATTCAACACCAAAGTGGAACAGTGGCAGTGTGAGCGTATATGCAGTGGGACCCTCCAAGCCTATAGTTACTGTGTCACCCAAGAACATGACACCAAAGGGTACAGGAAGCTATGGAACATGTTTGTTCTGCAATGAGAAACATTCAATGTACCACTGCTCTAATTTTCCTGATAGTGACGCCCGTGTTGAGCGACTCAAAGATTTGCAACATTGCACGAGGTGCCTCAGGAAACATAACATCAAGGACTGTGATACCCAATTACACACCTGTAATAGGTGTAACAAAGGTCAGCACCATGCAGCATTGTGCAGAGACACCAAAACAACGTCTCCAAACCCCAAGGTGGAAGATAGCATTCCCACCACAGTACAGTACTGCAAGGTGCAACAAACAAAGAGTGTCCAATCGGCAAAGTCTAAAGGTAATACGACTTTGCCTACTGCCCAAATTACCATCCTGAATAAGAGGGCCAAGGTCCATACCCGTGGGTTGTTTGACCAAGGATCCCAAAGAACATGCATCACTAAAAGGTTGGCAGATGAATTACAATTAAGGCCTGTAGCCCAGATGTCATTCAACATCTCAGGGTTTGTAACAGATGCAGGACCTCAAGTCTACCAGGTGGTACATCCATCAGTACGCTTAGGTAGGTACGTCTGTCGAGTACAAGCCATTGTGGTGGACAAAATACCAGTAGACCTACAAGTTCAAGGTCTGAGAGCAACAGCCAAATTCCTGAGAAATAGAGGAATAAAATTGGCAGATAATATTAAGTCTGATCACCTCACCGACTTCGGTCTCCTTGTAGGGACAGACTATTGTCATCGATACATCGGTAGCCCTACTAAATATCAGGGTATAACCATGTTAAACTCTGCAGGAGGTAAATTACTCTCAGGCCCAGTATCAAGCCTGAGGAGACCTATGCCTGCAGATAAACAATACCAATAGAAATCTAAATTTGTCAGCTGCTTATATTTCTCCAGTAGCATTATACTAAGGAGATTACAGCTGACTATAGTAACAGGTTGATGTTAGTATCATCATTTGAAGCTGAAGATGAGTTCATGAGGCCTCAGTGGCAAATCAGTGAACAGTAGCCTAAAACAGCTACAAGTCACTGCGACCAATGTCACTGAACCCACTGCAGTCTCAGAACCATACTTTACTTTAATGATGAGCTATTCAATCCTCTGAATCAATTAACTAAATTAAACCCCAATAAATCTGATGACTGATTTGATACATTTATTATTTAATCAAGATGTATTCCATGGGCCTCAGTGTTTATATATCAGTGACCAGTTACCTGAAGAAACTTCAAGTTATATCTAATGTCACTGATCTCACTGCAGTCCCTGAATCATACTTGACTGTAGTACTTGATCACATCCAGTCTTCTGGGTAAAATAATATGTAATAAGGCTTGAATATTAGCCTTTCAAGAGTTGACAGGGAAATGAAATTGCATTAGACTTCTAACCCCTGCAACTCTAGTACGGGACATCCGTCCTGTACGAACAGACGCACAAATGTGTGATTACTAACTACTAACATCAAATTAATCTAATAATTCGAAGGAGGAGTATCGGTGTTCGTCTGTTCTAAATAGGACTTCGACCCGTGAGCAGCCCCCTGGGGAATTATGTCGGAAAATCCGACACCATTTAATATATCATACAGATAATAGCTGTGTTGTATAAACAAGTTACCCATAGAAAACGTAACTTGTAGTGGAATTACCGTCTAAAGAAAACGGGATATCATCACCACATACCATTATAAATTGACCAGCTATTCTGCTGGGAATTATTCTTAAATACATTAGTCTTTGGACTTTACCATCATAAAAACATCTTATATAAATTAACTTAATTATCAATATTAAAGTAGAGTAAATGTGACCCTTCTATCACTTTCTGACATGTGGACAATGTAAGCCAGGCGTCAGAGTGAGGAAGGAGGGCAGCCATTGTTTATAATGAGACCAGAGGCTCACATGGGAGCAAATTCGGCTCCTGTTAAATTTACTTGGACGTAGTGTTATGGAAACCAAAGGTGTACCATTTTTCAACACGCTGTCTACATATCAAGTTAAGTGTTCTTTCCGAAACCCATTATCTATCATTAGTGGCCATTAATGTCATTATATAGGGTGACCCGGTTAGAGCACGTGGAAGCCTCAAACTAAAGGTAATTAAGCCAGGTCTTCATGTTCCATGTACAGTTTTCTCTGAAATACTTGTCATATATAGGATTCTGGCTTCACAGCTAGCGCACTTTTGACAGGTCAAGACGAGGAAGGAAGATTTTGTGCACCAGTTACTGGGTGATATGGAAGCTACCTCAAAGAGGATAATTTGGTGTCTACACCCTAGTTATACCTGGTGGACTAGCCTGCTGTACTATAAGATAAGGAACCTTTTCAATGTATGTAGTTACTGTAGTTTGATTGGCTGCATATATATTAATTTAATAAACCCCCCTAATGTGTAGAGGATCGATTTGTGAGATTATGAGATTATTGCAGAAATACAGTCCACTTATCATTATACAAATTGCTATCGAAGTATATAAATTAACGTAAATATAAATTCATATAAATTAAATAAATATAAATCTCACAGGTCGGTTCCCACAATCTGTCAATACATTATTAACAATAATATAGGTAATATGGTAGTCTAATGTAGAAATTTGACACTTTAACAGAATGTACGAGTATAAGCGTAATGTAATAATTCAATAATTACTATTTGTAGTTTTATGTATTTAAAACTATTTGGTAAATATTTTCTATACAATGCTAATACGCTTCCACCCCTGACAGAATCTGTGGTGCAAGCCTTACCTTGTTGAGCGCAATAAGAAAATTGTCTTCAAAACCTGGAATATTTGCAATGTAATATTAAGTAAATAAATTTTATAATTTTTGTATTATATATGTATGTGTATATACTGTATATGGATATATGTGTATATATTTGCATATCAATTATTGCTGATATGTTGAAGCATGTACTGTATTGGTGGAAACAGATACACGGTTAAGATTGTCAATTTACTGTAGTCTAGTCTAATTCAATCATTTTTAGTAATCTTTGAGAACATTTATGGTTGAAGTTGCCGGTGCCAGTGGACCACTTTGTGCTTTAGGCCTGGTGGAGCTTGGTCCACCAGGCTGTTGTTTGGAGTGGCCCGCAGATCCACATACAGTCTGCATATGATATACAGTCTGTTGATCAATTGAACTACGGTAGTTGGTTTTTATCATCCGAATGCACCAATATGTCTTCATTCTTTCCAGATGAAGGAACTAGGTAATATTCATCATCTGAATGCACCATCTGAAGCTTTTCCACACTTATGATACACGAGAGGTTTAAAAAACTTTTAAAACTCTTAAAACTTTTTGACCTATGTATTTAAAAGCAATTCTAAAGTTAAAAAGTGTAGCATAGGCCCCTCGCAGAATGTTCTTAATATGATCCTCAGGTTATAGTTTTCTATCTAAAACCACCCCTAGATCTCTTTCTTGATCAGAATTCTTTATAGATCTCTGTGGCTCGATCATAGAAACTGAGTAAATTCGTTACACTGGACCTTCCAGATCGAATACCATGCTGACAGTCTGATATATCATTCAGTACGTCTGCATCTGAAATTGAGCAATACCGGATTTATTATTTGGTTTTATAAATTTTATACTTATAATCTTAACTTATTTCAGAGACCACGAGTAATCTGGGCTTCGAACTCAACAGAAAAGCCTTCCGTAGACCTGCTTCTTTGCTACATAATAGACAAAATTTAGTAAGTATTGATTTATTATGTGTTTGTTTATTTATTTATTTTTTCTTTATATACAAGAAGGTACATTGGGGGAGAGTACAGTGACTTGAAGTTATACATTCTTGTAAAGCAACTAGCACTCATAGCGTTTCGGGCAGATCTAAGTATAGACCAAGGAACTTACCATCTCTTTTATTTCTGATGTTAACATTGTGTAACTGTAGATGAATTGCATTTGTTGATTTGCTCCCAAGTAAGATGTTGTAGGTCCTTTCTATGTTTAGTGTGAGTTTGTTGGTTGACATTAATAAGTGGATTTTTGTCTAATTTATTGTTTACATCATTATTTAATATGAGTGGGTTGGAGTCTGAGTAGATGAGGTTAGTATCATCATTATCTCATATCTCAGTGATTTTGTCGTAATGGTCAAGTAGCTGTACTGTACAAGTAGAGGACATGAGAGATAGCTGTAAGAGGTATTTCAATATCTTCCTGCTCTAAATCCATGTTGGCCTGGATTGTGGAGGTCATTGGTCTCTATAAAGCTAGTAACCTGACTCCTGATCACTCTCAAATAATTTTATTATGTGGGATGTTAGTGCAACTGGTCTATAATTCTTTGCCAATGCTTTACTACCTCCCTTGTGTAGAGGAGCTATGTCTGCTGCTTTACGAGCCTCTGGTATCTCCCATGTGTCCAAGCTCTTCCTCCACACTATACTGAGTGCCTGTGCTACTGGCACTTTGCATTTATTTATAAATATTGAATTCCATGAGTCTGGACCCGGGGCTGAATGCATTGGCACATTGTCAATTTCTCTTTCAAAATCTGTCACACTCGTGTTGATATCAGTTATATTTACAGGGGTTTGGATATCACCCATAAAGAAGTTGTCCGGATCCTCCACTTTCATGCTTTGTATCGGAGTGCTAAACATGTCCTCATACTGCTTTTTTAGGATTTCACTAATTTCTTTGTCATCCTCAGTATATGAACCTTCACTAGTACGAATAGGTCCAATACAATCCAGTGGTTTTTGCTTTTCCTTGTGTAGGATTTTTATTACCTAGAACATTTTCCCAGTGAATGTTTGTAAGTTCCCTGTTTTTTTTCTCCCAGTCTATCCTTTTATTATTAAAATTGAATATATTGAATAGCCCTTCTCGCTTGTTGTTTCTCTTGGGCCTACTACCGTTATTGATGTTAGTTTGTTAGTGTCTGAGACAGTAATGTCTCTGATTAGCTCATCATTGTTCGTGAATATGAGGTCGAGTGTGTTCTCGTTCCTAGTCCGTTTTGTTATCTGCTGATTGAGCGAGAATTTGTCACAGAATCTCAGTAGTTCTCTGACCTGTGATTGGTTATTTCCATTTCCATTTTGGGTGTGTTGTTTTGGTAGTGATTCATCCAGTTCTGGTAGTAGTGCGGTTGTTGTGTGGTGTAGTACTTGTGTGCTTGTTAATGACTTGTATTCCAGTCTTGTAGGTATCTCCTTTCCCCTACAGGCCAACTGCTTTGTTCTTACCTAGCATTTGGCTTTGTTTGGGTATGAATGTTTGTGTGCCGTATATTTTGCAAAATTTGCCATATAGAGAATTACATTAAGGGATTCGGCCGCCAGAGGTCGCCGTGTGAGGGTGTGGTGGTGCGGTCACGGCGTTGGAGCTCTCTCAGTTGTTGGCTGACGTCTGGTGCGAGCAGGTCGCTGTTGTTGGTGTGTGGTGTGCCAGCTAGCCTGTGGGGGAAGCTGGCGTTATGGCGTCGTCGGTGACGCGGATTCGGAGGGTGGATTCTGCAGGATTGGAGTTCTCGGCGGCTGCTGATTGGGCGTTGGTGGAAGTGGCGCTTTTGGATGTTTTCCAGGTGGACCTGCTCACTGTTTACGGCCTTGAGAAGATCTCTGACAAGCGTGTGGTGATCAAGTTCTCTGCCCCTGGTCCATATCAGCGTTTTGTGAGTGATTTTGCTGGGCGTTCTCATCTGCTCCCGGGCTCTGCTGGTACTGTGGAGGTGTCGGACTGGTGTGTGGCGCCGACGTTTGTCAGCATCCATGGAGTTCCCTTGGACTTTCCCGAGGAGGTCCTTCGCACCTGCTTCTCTCGGTACGGTACTGTATTCACTCACCGTATAACCTGCCTCCGCTCAGGCCGCCTGTCGGGCTTGAGGACCAATGTGTGGACCCTTGGCATGCGCTTGACGCGTGATATTCCTTCTCAGGTCAAGTTCTACGGCTTTAACATGCGGGTTTTCTATGAGGATCAACCACGCACCTGTTTTCGGTGTGGTTTACGAGGGCATCTTGCGGCCGGTTGCACTGCTTCCGGGATGGGGGAACCAGCTATCTTCCAGGAGGGTGATTTTCTCCCCTTGGGGGTTGGGGGGGGCCAAGCCAGGTGGTGCAGAGACCGTGTTTGTCCCCCGCGGCCCCTCCTCGTTGTTGGTGCCTTCTGCTTCGACTGATTCTACTCCGGCTGTTCAGCAGTTTGACCCACCTGGCTCGATGGTGTCTGATGTGGCCCCCCCACTTCCTGTGCACGTCGTCACTGCGGAGGTTCATCGGGCTTCAGATGTTGCTGCCATGGAGACAGGTACGTCTGTGGAAGCTGCTCCATCGTGTGTTGGTGGGAGTGGCGATCCTGCAGGCCCTTCGTGTGGGGTTGCTCCTTCGTCTGGTGGCCGTTCATCCGACGTGGTTGCTGCTGCTCCGGAGGTGCTGCGGTCCTCTCGTGGCTGTAGAGGGCCTTCCCCGGTCGCGACGTCGGACCAGCCCCGTCGTAAGCGGGAGGCACGGACGCATTCCTCTGATAGAGGTCCTCCCATTAAGAGAGAGGGTCTACGGCTGGAGCTGCTGTGGAGTGCGCCCCTCCTCCTCCTCCCTCTGGTGGCCTGATGCGGTCTGTTGCACCCGGGGCCCCCTCCGGGGGCAGTGAAGCCCCAGAAGCAGTTGCGGTTGATCAGTGGGTGGTGTCCTCTGGTGTGGAAGGTCCTGGACGGGATGCGCTGACGTTGAAGTTTACAAAGTCTACAAAGTGTGCGAGCGCCAGCGTTCCTGTGGGGCCCTCCTCTGCAGGGTTGTCAGATGGTGCGCCTACTGTTCCTACTGCCTCCCATGTGGGGGGCTCTGCTCCACCTTCTACGGGGGCTGTGGGGTTGGTGGGGTCCTCATTGCCTTCCTGATGGCGCCCTCTCTGACTTGTGCGACGCTGAATGTGCGTGGATTGCGTGACTTGGCTGTACAGATGGGCTTGGTGGCTGTGCTTCGTGAGCAACGTGTAGATGTAGCCTTTATTCAGGAGCATAATGTGCATGACTTGAGTGCTTTGTCTGGGTTGACTGATGATTTTCATGTAGTGCTTAATCCGCCGAGGATGTCCTTTGGGGGCACGCTGATGCTGTTCTCCCGGAGGGCGTCCATTTCCGTGCTTCACACGGAGATGGATGAAGATGGCCGGGTGTTGTTCGCTCGTGTGCGGTACCTCGGGGTGGAGATTCCCTTATTGACTGTGTATGCTCCTTCTGGCACGGCGCGTCGCAAGGAGAGGGAGGAGTTTTTCCAGGGTGGGCTGTTACACTTCTTGCGTCATGACACAAGGGACATGGTTTTTGGGGGTGATTTTAATTGTGTCACTCTGGCACGGGATTGTAATAGTGCGCATCCGCAGAATGTTTCTCGGGCGTTGGTCTCCACCTTGCAGAGTTGTGGGTTTCGTGATGCTGCTCTCATGTTTGGGGGCGATTTGGAATTCACCTTTGCTGCGCGAGGGGCGTGTTCCAGGCTGGATCGTTTTTATGTTCATGGGCGGGAGGGCTCTGTTTTTGCGTTTCGTACAGTTCCTGTTGCCTTTTCTGATCATTGTTTGGTTGTGGTGCGTGTTGCTGTTCGTAGTCAGGTTCATGTGGGGAGGGGTTGGTGGAAGTTGAATTGTCGGTTGTTGCGTTGTCCTTGGGTGCGTGAGGCGTTTCGTGGGTGGTGGGTGGGGCTTGTTGCTCGCAAGTGCGAGTTTTCGTCTGTGTTGGACTGGTGGGAGTGGTGCAAGGTGAAATGCAAGTCCTTTATTGTTGTGGTTGCGAGGCGTGAGGCGGCGGGGCGGTTTGGTTTGTTGCGCTTTCTTCAGGCGCGGTTGACTCGGTTGTATGTGTTGCTAAATGGTGGGGCTGATTGTTTTGATGCTATTTCGGTGTGTAAGGAGCGCATTTGTGGTTTGCGGGAGGAGTTGGCAGAAGGGGTTCGGGTGCGGGCTCGTGTTGACGAGCGTGTGTCTGGTGAACGGCTTTCTCCTTTTCTTTTGCGAAAGGAGAAAGCCCTTCGGGACTCGGTTCTTTTCACCGGTCTCCAGCGTCCGGACGGTTCTGTTTTGTCTAACACGGATGGGGTCCTGTTGTATGTGCAGCAGGAATTGGAAGCGCTGTATGGGGAGGTAGGGGTGGATGAGGATTTGGCTGCTTTCTTTTTGCGTCACTGCTCTCCTGGTTTGTCGGCTGCGGGTTGTTCCGCTTTGGTGAGGGACGTGTCGTCGGCTGAGCTCTGGGATGTGGTGCGGTCTTTCCGTTCCGGCAGAGTGCCTGGCTCGGATGGGCTCCCTGTGGAATTTTATGTGACTTTCTGGGATGTGATTGGGGAGGCTTTTTTGGAGGTGGTGCGATTTTGTTTCCTGACCTGTTCCTTACCCGCATCCCATTATGATGGGGTTGTGAGGTTGCTTCCGAAGCCAGGTGATTTGCGTTTTCTGTCGAATTGGAGGCCGATTACCCTGTTAAATGTTGATTATAAGGTTGTCTCGAAGTTGCTGGCAGGTCGGTGTCGGGATGTTATTGGTTCTGTGGTTTCGGTTGAGCAATTTTGTGGCATTCCGGGTAGGTCTTTGCTTCAGTGCAATGCTCTTTTACGTGATGTGCTTCTGTGTGCCTCTGAGCTTCGCCTACCTGCGGCGATGCTCAGCTTAGATTGGTCGAAAGCATTTGAACGTGTGTCGATGGGCTTTGTGCTGCAGGCTATGGAGAGGTTCGGGTTTCCTCCGTTGTTTCTTTCTTGGGTTCGTATGTTGTATGCCCGCTGTCATAGTCGTGTGTGCATTAATGGTTTTTTTAGTGCCCCCTTTGCCGTTCGCCGCTCGGTGCGGCAAGGGTGTCCCTTATCTATGCTCCTTTATGTTATTTTTCAGGAGCCTTTATTTCGTGCGGTTAAGTCATGTGCTTTGGTGGTTCCTCCGAGGCTGCCTGCTGGTCTCTGTTTACCGATCTGTGGGTATGCTGACAATACGGTTCTGTTTGTGGCGACCGATGGCTCTGTGGTTGCGGTTCAAGACCTTGTTCGGCGTTTTGAGCTGGCCACTGGGGCCCTTGTTAATAGGGATAAGTCCTGTCTGATGGGGCTGGGGAGCTGGACCTCCCGTTCATTGTGGGCGGGGTCGTGGTTTCCAGTGGTCAGGTCGCTTCGGGTTCTCGGAATTACTTGGTTTAGCTCGTATGCCCAATCCTTGGAGTGGAATTGGGATGCGGTGTCTCGGTCGGTTGAGGTGGCAGTTGGTTTGTTATCTTCGCGTCCATTTACGGTTTATCAGCGGGTGATTGTTGTTACTAGCAAAGTTCTTTCGAGGGTGTGGTTTTTGGCTCGGTGCTTTCCCCTAGATCGGCAGCGTGCTCATAGGTTGGAGTGCAGAGTCTATCGGTATGTGTGGTGTGGGAAGTATCATCCAGTTCGTCGCTCCTCCATGGTTTTGCGGGTGGAGGAGGGGGGTGTTGGCATCCCTGATGTTTTTACCAAGGCATTGGCTTTGTTTTGGGTGTCGCTGCGTCGGTATTTGGGGGTGGGTGGGGGCCTCGGTGCGCTTGGGATTTATTTCTGTTCTGTTCGGTTTAGCTATTTCCTTGAGTTAGGGGCTGGGTGTGAGGTCGCCTTTTGTACACCTGCTGTGTATTCGTGGGCAGTTGGGATTCTGGGGAAGCTCTGTCGTGTTCCAGGGTTTTTGTCCCTGTCGTGTCGGGGGGTTTATGGGGTTCTCCTTCGTCGTGTGAGCCATCGGGTTGAGGGATTGTTTCCATGCTGGGATTGGGGGGGATTTGGTCGGTCTTGGGTGGGCGGCATTTGGCTCCGCAGCAGCGGGAGTTTCTCTTTCGGATGCTGCACAAGTCCTTGCCGTCGAATGATCGTTTGTGTATGCTTGGGTTGCGTTCTTCCGCGACATGTGCACATTGTGGATTGGTTGAGACGCAGTTACATGTGTTTTATTTTTGTGAGAGGGTACAGGGTTTAGTTGCTTGGTTGCGTGATGTGATTGCGGTGTTCTGTGGGCTCGGGTTTCAGGGGGATGTTTTACGGTTCCTGTTTCTTTCGTTTCCTCAGGGCTCCGGGCGGCTTCGGAACACTCTGAGTGTCTTGATTGCGGATTATGTGTTTTGCGTGTGGGTTGGGCGTTTGGAGGGCTATGGGGTTCGCCGGATTCTGGGTTTTCTGCGGGGGCGTTTCCGTTTCACATGGTGGTGGTTGCGGCGTGCTTTTCCGGTGAGGTTTGCTGATTGGTTCACTGACGCGTATGTTCAGGGTGATGTTTTGGGGTTGGTGGGGGGTCGGGGGTTTGATTAGTGTTTTGGTGTGGTGTCGATGGATTTGGAGGGGAGGGCTTCTTGGGTCATTTGGGCGTTTGGGTTGTGGGTATTCCCCCTGCCCCCTGAGGGCTTCCTCGGTGGTGCGTTGTGTGTGTTTGCCTGCGCTGTGCTTTTGTGTTGCTCCTTGTGTGTGTCCTTGTTGTGTGTGTTTTGTGTTCCTTTGCCGGATCCTGCGTGTTCCGCTGTTTTTTTGTGTGTGTTTATTTGTGTGGGCGTTTTTTGTGGTGTGTATGTGTTTGTATCTTTTCGTTTGTTCCACCGGTTCCTGCGTGCTCGGGTGCTGTGCTCCTGGTTATGTGGGCTTCTGCCTTGTGTGTGTGGCCCTTTTGGGTACTTTTATCCGTCATGCTTCATGTAATTTTTCCCTTGTGTTATTTTAATTTATTTTTTTTTTTTTTATGCCGCTGGCTTATTATGTGTAGCTGCTCTGTGTGAGCCTTTGTGTTCTCTGTGTTACTTATGTGGATCTTGTGTTATGCATGATTGGATTTCTTTTTTATGTTGTATTCTTGTACAAAAACAACAACAACAAAAAAACTTGTGTGCTTGTTAATGACTTGTATTCCAGTCTTGTAGGTATCTCCTTTCCCCTACGGGCCAACTGCTTTGTTTTTACCTAGCATTTGGCTTTGTTTGGGTATGAATGTTTGTGTGCCGTATATTTTGCAAAATTTGCCATATATCTCATTATTTACTCCTCTGCCTAGCAACAAGTCTCTCTAATTATACTCATTAACTGTTTTTCAAAGTTCCCCATAGTGTCCTTTATTGAAATCGAGTTCATGAACCGTTTCAATGTTCTTATTTTCTTCTAGATTATATCTTAAAGTATATTTAAATGTTATTGTTATTATTGTTATTAAATGTTATTGTGACATTGCATTGCAATTGAGCTATGTTGTTTACCATACCGTTCATTTCGTGAGTATAAGTATAGATGCCACACTTGTGACAAGTAAAACCATGCCTTTTTTGAAAAACAGCACCGTCTGTTGCACGTAAGAGCAACCCACACTATATTATGTTGCGATATTATTTCAATATTTCCTATTGCATTGATAATTTGAATTTTCATAGATTTCAATTTATTTTCATTTCGATTTAATAATTTTGTGTGACATTGCATTGAAATTGAGCTGTGTTGTTTACCATACTGTTCATTTCATGAGTATAGTTTATTTTTTTATTTTTTTCATTTCATTTTTTTAGCTGTTCTTATTTTTCAGTGATGGGAATATCAGATCATTTGATGTTTCCAATTTTCTGATGGAAGCATCAGACCATTATAGAATGCATCGGATGAGGTAGTTTGGAATGGTGGGGAGGACGAGAGGGGGGGATGGTGGGGAAGACGAGGGGACAGAGGAGAGGGTAATGGTGGGGAGGACGAGGGGACTGGGGAGTTGGGGATGGTGGGGACAGGGGAATGCTGGGGAGGACAAAGGGACAGGTGAATGGGAGATGGTGGGGGAGGAAGAAGGGACAGGGGAGGGGAAAATGGTAAGGAGGACGATGGGACAGGGAAGTGGGAATAGTGGGGATGATGTGGGGACGGGGAAGTGGGAAGGACGAGAGGACTGTGGAATGGGGAATGGCAAAGTGAATTATAATTATATATATTAATTAATTCTTATAAATTTCCAGAAGCCTGTATCAACACCCACACTAATGCAACTGAAAGAGATGTTGAGACAAGTATTGCTGATATGTTGAAGAACGCCCCAAACAAACTCGGTGGAAACAGATACAAGGTAAAGTTTGCCAATTTGCTGTAGTCTAATTCAATTTCTTTTTAGTAATCTTTGAGAACATTTATGCTATGAATAAGATAAAATAATGTAACTGATTTTGACTAAATATGTAGATATATTTAATTTTCTGAGCACTAATAAAGAAAGAAAACCAAAATAAGAGGTGGCAACTATCTCTAATAATGGGCTGGAATAATGCAGGATATAATAATATATATATATATATATAAATATATATATATATATATATATATATATATATATATATATATATATATATATATATATATATATATATATATATATATATATTTATATCTATATATTTATTTATATAAATATTAGTATATTTTGGTAGCAGTCTTTCCTGTAGACATATATTATTAAATATGACCGAAAAAGTAAGATTAATAATTCTAACACGAATTTTCTCAATCTTTCGTACATTACGCTTCACTGTTCGAGGTAAATCAAAAATCACTTCTCTAAAATTCATTTTTTATTTCTAGTCTGACGCGACACGGGCGCGTTTCGTAAAACTTATTACATTTTCAAAGACTTCACAAATACACAACTGATTAGAACTTGCGTTTCTCTGATTTTATATCTACATTTGAGTGAGGTGGGAAGGGTGATGTGGCATTAACACAAGACAGAACAAGAGGGGATATTAATAGGGTATTAAAAGTATCAACACAAGACAGAACAGAAACAATGGGTATTGAATAGAAGTGTTTGTAGAAAGCCTATTGGTCCATATTTCTTGATGCTTCTATATTGGAGCGGAGTCTTGAGGTGGGTAGAATATAGTTGTGCAATAATTGGCTGTTGATTGCTGGTGTTGACTTCTTGATGTGTAGTGCCTCGCAAACATCAAGCCGCCTGCTATCGCTGTATCTATCGATGATTTCTGTGTTGTTTACTCCAATATAGAAGCATCAAGAAATATGGACCAATAGGCTTTCTACAAACACTTCTATTCAATACCCATTGTTTCTGTTCTGTCTTGTGTTGATACTTTTAATACCCTATTAATATCCCCTATTGTTCTGTCTTGTGTTAATGCCACATCACCCTTCCCACCCTCACTCAAATGTAGATATAAAATCAGAGAAACGCAAGTTCTAATCAGTTGTGTATTTGTGAAGTCTTTGAAAATGTAATAAGTTTTACGAAACGCGCCCGTGTCGCGTCAGACTAGAAATAAAAAACGAATTTTGGAGAAGTGATTTTTGATTTACCTCCAACAGTGAAGCGTAATGTACGAAAGATTGAGAAAATTCGTGTTAGAATTATTAATCTTACTTTTTCGGTCATATTTAATATTATATAAATATATATATGATATATAGATTCTATATAGATTCTATTCTATTATTCTATTCTATTCTATTCTATAGTTTTATATAGATTCTTGTTTTAGTTTTTTTTTCTATAATATGGAAACGGTTTTTAATTAATAAATTAAATATTATATAATAAAATAATGTATTATTGAAAACAGTTAGTAACAAACAATATTTCATTACAGGGTGGTGAAGCAAGAAGACATGTGCATCACACAGCAGACTTGGATATGACGAATACTGAAAATGGTGGCGAGCCTGGTGCATGGCGTACCGCTGAATCTTCTCTAATGTCTATATAGAAGAATCTAGATGTGTCTATATATAGACACATATAGATTCCTATATATAACCTATATATATATATATGTGTGTATATATATTATAATATATATATATATATATATATATATATATATATATATATATATATATATATATATATATATATATATATATATATATATATATATATATATATATATATAGAGGTTAGATAGGTTAGGTTTGGTAGGGTTGGTTAGTTATCATATATCTATGTATAACTAGCTAGTTTTACCTTTATATATATTATTTATATATATATATATATATATATATAGTCTTTCTGATAATCTGAAGAAGACTATATATATATAGATAATCTGCTTGAAGCAATCAAAGCGACGTCCACCAGGACCTTGCCCCACATCCCCAAGGCTGCCCGTCATCAAGCAGCAGCCAAACTCACCAGTCTGCTGACAAAGGTCAACAATGCTCCTAGAACCATTGGAGCATGGCACAATATCCTTCTATTTGGGAATGCATGCCTAGCATTACCGCCCAGGAGAGACAAGTCATTAGCAACCTCAGTAATCAGAGCTCTTAATGAATTCCCCAGAGCAGACAACCTGGTCCGCCTCCCCCCTCGTGCCAAGAACATCAGCCGCAGGACGACCAACAATAACTCATCTGAGAACCACAAAATGAGAGCACAGATCACCAGGAAAATAGAAGAGGGCAATACCACAGGTGCCATCAGAATCATGACCAGCGATGACACTATTGCCCCCAGGAACGCCACGACAGCAGAGGCTCTTCAAGACAAACACCCACCCAGAGCCCCCGACAGCAGCAGGGATCCCCAGGAAAACAATGCTGGCATAGAACCCTTGACTGTTCGAGAATCTGAGGTGTACAAAGCAGCCATGTCTTTCCCAACAGGTTCAGCAGGGGGCTTTACAGGCCTAAGACCCCAGCACATCAAACAAATGCTGAACCCGGTGCTTGGAGATGCTGCAAAGGATCTTCTAGTGGAACTTACCAGATTCTCCAACATGTGTTTGGCTGGCGGCATCCCTGAGGACATCAGGCCTGTCTTTTATGGAGCAGCACTCTGTGCTCTAAAGAAGAAGGATAGGGGTATCAGGCCCATTGCCGTTGGCAACACCCTCCGACGCCTTGTAGCTAAGGCTGCAGTGAGATCTATCAGCCAGGAAGCAGCCACCTTGCTGAAACCTCATCAGCTCGGGTTTGGGATTCCCCTAGGTTGTGAAGCTGCAGCACATGCAGCGCGGGCTTACATTGTTGATCTCCCGGACCAGAAGGCACTAGTAAAGCTTGACTTCAAAAATGCCTTCAATCAAGTCAGACGAGACGCTGTCCTCAGGGCTGTACACAACCATTTCCGTCCCCTTTACCCATTCATCCGATCGTGCTACAGTGGGGACTCTAAGCTTCTTTTTGGGGAGCATGAAATAAACTCCTGTGAAGGTGTCCAACAAGGTGACCCCTTAGCCCCCCTCCTTTTCTGCCTAGCTATCAAAGAGGTCACTGATAGTCTGACAAGCGAGCTAAACATCTGGTACCTGGATGATGGCACTCTAGCTGGAACTCCGGAAACCATTTTGGGGGATATAAGGAAAATCCAGGAGCAGGGAGCAGCCTTAGGCCTCATTCTCAATGCATCCAAATGAGAAATAATCTCCCGCAACCCAGACATCACTGGGCAAATACAAAATGCTCTTCCAGACATTCTCGTTGTCGAACCACCGGACTGCACTCTCCTGGGTGCCCCCATTGGCCCACGAGCAATCGAGGAGGTCCTGGCTGCAAAAATCACTGACCTAAAGAGAATGCAGGACAGGATTGACAAGATTGATGCCCATGATGCTCTCTTTCTCCTTACAAGATGCCTGTCTCTCCCTAAGTTGACCTACTTTCTGAGATGTTCTCCATCCTACAGCAGCCCTAAGTTAAATGTGTATGACACCCTTCTAAGGTCCATGCTGGTGAAAGTCCTGAACCTGCCATTAGACGACTCTCAGTGGGAGCAAGCAACCCTTCCTGTAAGACTCGGCGGCCTTGGTGTCCGCACAGCCTCCCAAATTGCTCTACCAGCCTTCCTTTCCTCCTCTCATGCATCGCACGACCTCGTCAGAGATATTTTACCTGCAACCCTGAGAGATTCAGCAGGAATACACGATCCTGCTTTCACTGAATGTTCAAATCAGTGGAATGTTCTTGCAGCCCCAGCAACCATTATAGAGCCAACAAAACAACACAAACAGTCCGGCTGGGACCACCCTCTAGTGGAAAAAGTAGCTGATGCCATGCTAAGCGTCGCAACATCAGACAAGGAGAAAGCCCGCCTCAGAGCAGTGCGTGCCCCCCATGCAGGAGACTTCCTCCTGGCAGTACCCATGTCTGCAATGGGCACGCGCCTAGATCCAGAATCCCTTCGTGTAGCAGTGGCCCTCCGCCTTGGTGCCCCAATTCACACTGAATACAAGTGTATTTGCAACAGGGTGGAAGCAGACCAATACGGACTGCATGGGTTGCATTGCGGAAGCACAAAGGGCTGGCATGCAAGACACAACGAGGTCAATGACATCATCAAGAGAAGCCTCGTCTCAGCTGGGTGCCCAGCGGAGAGAGAACCTCGCATCCTAGGGGTCCAAAACCCGGATTTCCCAGCACTTCGCCCTGATGGCATCACCATATACTCATGGAAGGAGGGTAGACAGTTGGTGTGGGACTACACATGTGTATCCACCCTGGCTGACACCTATGTACACTTCGGAGCTGATCAAGCAGGTGGGGCGGCCAACCACAGGGAAACAGCAAAATCACTCAAGTACAGGCGACTGGAAGGTCAATACCTCTTTGTTCCCATAGCGTCTGAGACGCATGGCCCCTGGGGCAAGAGTGCCTTGGGATTTCTCAAGGAATTGGGGTCCAAGCTCATTGACGTCACCAGAGACCCAAGGGCTTCCAGTTTTTTATTTCAGCGTCTCAGTGTGGCGATCCAGAGGGGAAATGCTTGCTGCGTCCTCGGTTCCTGTCCAGAAGCGGAGGAGCTTCAAGAGATCCATAACCTTTAGGCATTTGTCTTGTATGTTTTGTAACCTTTAAATACACAATAAAGGAAAAAAAAAAAAGGGAAGGGGGTGGTAGGAGAAAAGCACACAGAAACTGTATTGGAGGGGACCCACATTCCCTCCAATGCGTTATGTGTGGTTTCCTCCGAGGCTATGGGTCCCCCTTCTTCCAGCCAGAGGTGGTACTCCCTTCCCTATTTCTATATATATATATATATATTATATAAAAAGTTTGTGAGGAAGACCTCTGGTGCCAATGTGGGGACCCATAGCCTCGGAGAAGAAAATAAAAAGTATTCAGAGGAGACCTTGTGGTCACTCACTAAACACTAATATTATCTTCTACCACCCCCATTCTTTTGTATGTACACATATATATTTGCTTTATTTGAACTTTGTTACAAAGAGGGAGTTACATATAGGTTACAAAGATGGTTATCATATATATATTATTTATATATATATATTATTTACATATATATATTATTTATATATATATTAATGATATATATATTATTTATATATATATTATTTATATATAAATATATTATTTATATATAAATACCCCCTCCCCGCTCAGCTCGTTGTCGCCGTGTGGGGGCTTAGTGGGCGGCTGCCGGAGTGTGATGCTCCTTGGGACAGTCCTCTGTCCTTTTCTAGCCTTGTGCTCCTGCTGCCGTCCTCTCCAATTCTGCTGGGCATCTTTTCCTTTTCCTTCTGTTTCGTTTTTCTCCCCCCTCTTCTCCTATCTGCTTGCCGTTTCCTACCGACCTTTTGCTCGTTCTGGTTCTTCTCTTGGACTTCTTCTATTTTGACGCCCGGGTGCTTGAGGAGGCATACTCATGCACCCGTAGAACTGCAGTACCCGACGTCGAGAGCGAGGGGAACCTTTTATTGTCAATCCCCACTTCGTCTCTGAACCCGATCTCGACGGACTGTCGGTTTCTTAAGGTGACGTTTGTGGGGCGTATACTCGCGACGCACCCCTAGGAGGCCCCGGCAAGATCGGCGATAGCTTCTTGTTGGGTGTCCTGCCTCTAATTGTGGCTCCATGGTGGGTGTGGGGGCACATTCGTGAGTGAATTCTTTCTTTCGTCAAGATGATTACCCCTGCTTCGGCTTCTTCTGGTTTACCTTCTCAGGCTCGTGGGGTGGGCGACCAAGCCCCCGAGTCGGTCCGTATTGGAAGACCGGGCTCTGTAGCCTCCGCTGCATTGGGCCCCGACCTTGCTCCTCCTTTGGCCTCTCTGACTCCTTCCTCTGGCTCCCCTCCCTCCTCTGTGGTTGGGTCGAGCCCCAAGCCCCCAGTGGTGACTACCTCGTCCCCTGGCGCGGCTCCTTCTCTAGTTGTAACTACTGCGCCTTTTAACCCCTCTCTCTCTGGGGGTTCTCACCGCCGTCCTCGTCACGGCCGCCCTCGCTCGATTCCTTCCAGTTCTGTTACCTATCAAGCCTTGTTTGGTCCCGCTTCGTGGGCCAAATATTTTGATCTCCCTCTTGATTCTGCGCCTCCTGACGATTTCTCCCTCCATCGACATCTCATTGATTCCGTGGATGCCTCCATTACTTTCAACCCCACTCGTCTCGGTACACGTGTCGTTGCTGCTCCTTCTCAGGATGCTGCTTCCCGCTTGGCTGCCTTATCCTGCCTTGGCGAGACCCCCGTTCGGGTCTCGAAGAACGTTCAGTTGAATGCCAGTGTTGGCACTATTTTGCTCCCGCCCCATGTTGCGACCGGTGTTCGGGACCTGCGCGACTGCCACGACGATATTCGACATATCCTCGCTGCCCAGGGCCACTCTATTCTCCAGGTGGACACGTTTACTCGTCCCCCTCGTGGTTGTCGCCGTCAACCCCTCCGGGTTGTGAAGATTACCTTTGATGGTAGGACCCTTCCACCCTCTGTCATTCTTGCTGGTGCCAGGTGCTCTGTCCAGGAGTACATTCCTTCTCCTCGGCTCTGCAACAAGTGCTGGAGGTTTGGGCATGGTGCCTTCCGCTGCTCCGGGACTGTCTCTCTCTGTCCTTTGTGTGGTGGCGAAGGTCACTCTAAGTCGGAGTGCGCTTCTCCCCAGGCTCGTTGCCTCAACTGCGGTGAGGCCCATCCTACCTTCTCCCGTGCGTGTGTCCATTACAAGCTTGAGGCAGCCGTCCTCAACTTGAAGCACCGGGAGCGTTTATCTTTTCCTGAGGCGAGGCGCCAGGTTCGCCGGCTCCCGCCTTATGCTAATATCTCTTATGCTCGCGTGTTGCGCTCTTCCTCTCCTCGTCCTTCCCGCCTTCCTCAGACTCACAACCGTTTCCGGGCCTTGGACCCTGATGCGCCCACTGCCCCCTCCTCTGTTCCTTTGGGTTCTCTCCCGAAGGATCCTCCTCCTGGTCCTCTGTCTGGGGTTCCCCTTCCTTCTGCCCGGTCTGTCGTGTCTTCTGTGTCTTCTTCACCGTCCCCCTCCGATCCTCCTTCCCATCCTCTTCCTCCATCTATCGGCTCTCCCCGCCGCCTGTCGGTGCGGGCGGATGTCCATCGCTCTCCTACCGGCCGTCGTGTGTGCTCTCGTTCGGCTTCTCCTGTTGAGGCACTGAATCCGTTGCCCGGTACGTAGTTGCTGGGACACCGGTCTCTTTAAGTCAGAAGCGTAAGCCTGGCTCCTCTCCTTCCTCTTCCCCGGCGGGTAAGAAGGCTTCGCTTTCTTCCTCAGCTCCTACTTCTGGCTCTGTTGCTCCTTCCCCTCCCGTTTCAGTGCTTGCGCCCCCTGTTCCTGCTATGGAGGTTTCTTTGGCCCCTGCTTCCCTTTCGGTTGCTGCTCTTGCTGGGGTGCGCTCCTCTCTTTCTACTCCCCCTCTTCCTGCTGCTGTCCTTGACTGCTCCTCTCCGTTGTCTCCTCCTCCTCCTCCTCCTCCTCCGGACCCTGCCCGCCCACCTCTGATCTGTTCTCCCGTTTCCTTCCCTCCGTCTTTGTTCAGTTTACCCATGCCCCCTAACCCTGACTTTGCTGACCCTGATCCCGACCCTGATATTCTTTAACGTGCTCTGTTGGTCTTTCGCCTTTGTTTCTTCCTCGTTCTCTGTTTTTGTCCTTTCTCTTCTCGTCGTTGTCCATTCTTCAATGGAACGTTCGAGGTTATTACGCCAATTTCCTCGAACTCCAACTTCTGGTTTCACGGTTTTCGCCCCTTTGTGTCTGTCTCCAGGAGCCAATGCTTGGTGCTCGTCCTGGTCGTTTTCTTGGCTATTCCTTTCTCTCCCCCCCCCCCCAGCCATTGCTGGGGCTTCTAATTCTTCTGCTCTCTTGATTCGGGCTGATGTTCCCTTTGTTCCTTTACTTTTTCCTTCGCCTCTCCATTGTTCTGCTGCTCGTATCTTTGTGGGGAAATGGTACACAGTTTGTTCCATTTATCTCCCCCCGAGTGTCCTGCTCTCTCTTCCTGATTTGAAACACCTCCTAGACTCCTTGCCGGAGCCTGTGCTCCTGCTGGGTGACTTCAATTGTCGTCATTCTCTTTGGGGTGACGTTCTGACGAATACCCGGGGTCGCCTCCTTGAGCCGTTTCTCCTCTCTTCTTCCCTGTCTCTTCTGAATTCTGGTGAGCCCACTCATTTGGACTCTCGAACTCGCACCCTTTCTTGTCTTGATCTTTCTCTCTGCTCTTCTTCTCTTTACTTAGATTTCACGTGGCAGGTTCTTGATGACCTCCATGGAAGTGATCATTTCCCCATCCTTGTTTCCTTTTTCTCTTTTCGCCCTTCCCTCTCTTTCCCTAGGTGGCAGTTTGCTAAGGCGGACTGGACCCTATTTTCCCTCAGTGCTACTCTCTCTGACCTCTCCCTTCTGCCCCTCTCTCGCGCTCTCCTCCTTTTTCATGACACTGTCTTCGACGCTGCCCTCCGCTCTATTCCTCGCTCTTCCTCTCGGGGTCCACGGAAGTGCGTTCCCTGGTGGAATGCGGACTGTGTTCGGGCTGTCCGCTGTAAGCGTGCAGCCTGGAAGAAGCACCGCCGTAGGCAGACGACCGATTCTTTTCTTTTCTTTCGGAAAGCGAGTGCGGTGGCCCGTAGGGCCATCCGTACGGCTAAACGTGAATGTTGGGCATCTTATGTCTCGACAATTACGTCCGAAACCCCTCTGGCCCAGATCTGGAAGCGTATCCGCAAGATAGCGGGTAAGTTCGTTCCCGATGTTTCACCGGTCCTTCACCTCCATGATACTCTTGTGGCGGACCCGTTGCAGGTCGCTTCCGAACTGGGTTCCCACTTTTCTTCTGTTAGTTCTGGTCTTCATCTTCCCCAATCTTTCCTTCTTCGTAAACCTGTCCTTGAGTCTCGTCCTTTAGATTTCTGCACTCATCTTCAGCTTCCCTATAATGATCCCTTCTCTCTCTCTGAACTTCGTTCTGCCCTGGCCCTATGCGGTTCTACGGCGGCGGGCTCCGATGGTATTCATTATGAGATGCTTCGCCATCTCCCTCCGAGCACGTCTCAGTATTTACTGAGTCTGTATAATCGGATCTGGGAGTCGTCGTCAGTCCCTGAGGACTGGCTCGATGCCGTTGTCCTCCCTGTTCGCAAACCGGGGTCTCTGGGTACTTCCCCTAAGGACTTTCGCCCTATTGCTCTCACAAGTTGTGTCTGCAAACTCTTTGAACGTATGGTTAACGTTCGTCTGATGTGGTTCCTGGAACACCATCACCTCCTCTCCCCTTCTCAATTTGGTTTCCGCAAGTGCCGCAGCACGACAGATGTCCTGGTGAACTTGGAGGTCTATATTCGTACTGCTTTTGCTGCGAAGACCTCCGTTGTTGCCGTCCTTTTTGACCTAGAAAAGGCTTACGACACCACTTGGCGTTATCATATCCTATCTCAACTTCATTCTTTTGGTCTTCGTGGTCATCTCCCTCTATTTCTCCGCAGCTTCCTCTCTCGTCGTTCCTTTCGGGTGCGCTTTGGTACCGCTCTGTCTCCCTCTTTTCAGCAATACGAAGGTGTGCCCCAGGGTAGTGTTCTGAGCACTACTCTTTTTCTGGTTGCCCTCAATGGTCTTCTTTCCTCTCTTCCTTCTGGTGTCTTCTCCGCTCTCTATGTCGATGATCTTACCCTTTGTTGTCAGGGTGATGATTCGCCTCTCCTTCAACGCCGGCTTCAACTTGCAATTGATGCCGTGTCGTCTTGGGCCACAGGTCATGGCTTCAAGTTCTCTACTTCTAAGACTTGTGCCATGACTTTTACGCGGAAACGGGTTGTTCTTCGTCCCTCTTTGTCACTTTATGGTCATCCCCTTGAATACAAAGATTCCGCGAAGCTATTGGGGTTATTCCTTGACACTCGTTTGTCTTGGTCTCCCCATATCTCTTACCTCCGTGTTGAGTGCTCTAAGGCCCTTACCCTCCTTCGGGTCTTGTCCCATACTTCTTGGGGGGCAGATAGGCGCACTCTCCTTGCTTTACATTCCTCTCTCGTCCTGTCTAAGCTCGATTATGGTTGCCCTGCTTACTCGTCTGCTTCTCCTTCTACTCTTCGCCGTCTTGATGCTTTGCACCATACTGGGTTGCGCCTCAGTTCTGGTGCCTTTCGTTCGACTCCCGTCCTTAGCTTGTATGTTGACACTGGCTTCCTGTCTCTCCAGGACCGCCGTGATCGCTACTGTCTTCGCTATCTTGCGCGGTCCTTGCAACATCCTTCCTCTCGCCTCTGTTGTGCTTTAACTTTTACCCCTCCTGCGGTTCCTGTTCCTCTTCACCACCTCCCTCTTTCTGTCCGGTTATCTCGGTTACAGGATTCTCTTTCCGTTCGTATTTCTGATGTTTCTCTTCGTGTTGTTCCTTCTTTGCCCCCGTGGAGGGTCCCTCTTCCGCGGTTTTGTACATCCTTGACTCGTATCACTAAAGCTTTTACCCCTCCTACGGTTCTAAAACGCCTTTTCCTCGAGCACTTTTCTTCTCACTCCCGCTCCGTTTCTGTCTTCACCGATGGGTCTAAGTCAGCGGACGGTGTTGGCTACTCTGTTGTTTTTCCTGATCGCACTTATATGTGTCGCTTGCCTCCGGAGACTAGCATCTTTACAGCGGAACTTTATGCTATTCTCTATGCTCTTCGTCTCCTGCTTTCTCGTTGTCAGTCTTCCTTTGTGGTTGTTGTTGACTCTCGTAGTGCCCTCATGGCTCTCGGGTGCTTTAATCCAGTTCATCCAGTAGTTGTCGAGATCCAGCATTGGCTGTTTCTCGCTCATAGTAAATTTAAGTCGGTTGAGTTTTGTTGGGTTCCCAGCCATATTGGCGTGTCTTTAAATGAGCGTGCGGATGCTGCCGCTAAGGAAGCTGTCCGCTCTTGTCCCATCTCTCGTAAAGGCATTCCGTATTCCGACTTTTACCCGGTTATCCATTCCTCAGTCCTTACCCGTTGGCAGGCTTCTTGGTTGTCTGTTACTGGTAACAAGCTACGTACTCTTAAATGTTGTGTTTCCTCGTGGCCGTCCTCCTTCCACCGTAACCGGCGGTGGGAAACAGCTCTGGCGAGGTTGCGTATTGGCCATACTCGCTTAACCCATGGTCACTTGATGGAGCGCCGCCCTGCTCCTTATTGTCCTAGTTGCATTGTCCCTCTTACGGTCGTGCATGTCCTTCTTGAATGTCCTGACTTCCAGGACGAGCGTGTATCTTGCTTTCCGACCGCCCCTCGCGGTCACCTGTCCCTCGATAGAATTCTTGGTGACTCGGATACTTTTGATATCGTTCGCCTTATGCGTTTTTGTTCTCGTATTGGCATCCTTGGTGATATTTAGCGCCCTCTGATTATTTTGCGTATTTGATGGTGCTACATAGCCTTCCCGGTTTGGTGCCTTCTTTTGATAATTACTTACTTATATATAAATATATTATATATAAATATATTATTTATATATAAATATATTATTTATATATAAATATATTATTTATATGTAAATATATATATATATATTTTTATACTTTTATATAATGCATTTGATGGTTACAAGATATACATGGGTTGATACAAAAATAATAATGCAAAAAGGTGCTTAAAGGTTATGGATCTCTTGAAAAACACAACAATGGGAAACATTGATGAATGTCACAGACGGGTTCGATCATTGTTGCAAGTCAAACACTTCTTCGAATTCCTCTGAAGTTGGACTAGTGCCCAAGACGCAACAGGCATTTCCCCTCTGAATCGCAAAACACTGAGGCGCTGGAACAAGAAACTTTTTGCTCTCTGGTCTTTTGTAGCGCTGATCAATTTGTCCCCCAATTCCTTCAGGAACTTCAATGCACATTTTCCCCACGAACCGAGGGTCTCCGAGCCGATCGGAACAAAGCTGTAGCAGTGTGCTAGACCTCTGTATTTAATAATTTTCTGCGATTCCCTGAAAGAAGCAGCACCACCGCTTTCACGTGTGCTGTAGTGGAGGTAGGTACTGGCCAGTGTGGCAGCGCACGTGTAGTCCCATACCACTTGCTTACCATCCTTCCAAGGTAGCAAGGTGACCCCATCAGGGCGCTTCTGAGGGTCGTTAGGTCTGGATAAGTGTGGTTCTCTTTGTGCCGGGCAGCGGGCTGTGGCGAGGCTCCTCTTGATGATGTCGTTGACTTCTTCATGTCTTGCGATTTTACCCTGTGATTTACGACATACCAGACCATGACGACCATATTGGTCTGCCATCGCAGTTCCGCAGATGCACCTATGTTCGGTGAGGATCGGGGCGGCAAGGCGAAGGGCAACTCCAATGCGGAGAGCGTCATGACTGAGGCGAGTTCCCAGGGCTGCATTGGGCACAGCAAATAAAAAATCCCCGGCGTGGGGTGCTGTTACCGCTAGGAGGCGGGCTTTGTTTTCAGCATCAGCGTTGTCAATCATTGCTGTGACAGTCTTTTCCATTATGGGGCTATCCCAGTGGGCCTGCTTGTGGTCTTTTGGGACTTGTGGTCGGGGTTGAGGGTGTGCAATGGTGTCCCATTGTCTGGCTGCTTCGATGAACGTTTGATCATGAGTTCCCGCTGTCTCTCTCATACGCTCTGGTAGGATCTGCCCTACCAATTCGTTGGCTGCTGTACATGAGGATAAGAATGCTGGAAGTGCTACCTCAGTTGCCTTTCGTATGCCTATCCCTCCAAATCTCACTGGTAGTGTTGCTTGGTCCCACTGACTGTCATCTAAATCTAGGTTGAGCGCCTTCCTGAATATTGACCTGAGGAGCTCATCATATTGATTTAGAAGTGGGTTGCCAAAAGTTGGTGCACACCTTAAGAAGTATGTTAGCCTGGGCAAGGTAAGGCACTTTGTGAGAAGGTAGAGGGCATCGTGGGAGTCCAAGTCCCCAATTCTCTCTTCCATCCTCTCTAGGTCTCTAAACTTTTCGTCAAGGACTGCAGCAATGGCATTGTGGCCCAGAGGTGCTCCGAGTAGTGTGCTGTCGGTAGGTTTAACGACTGAGGCTTCTGGTAAAACTGATTTCACTGCTCTAATGATTACTTCACTAGATGCAATAATTTCGCACTTGGAGGGGTTAAGAACGAGACCCATGGACTCCCCCCGTGTCTTCACCAGCTGTAGGTCTTCTAGCAGGGAATCTTGTGTGCCTGCCAGAGTGCCATCATCCAGGAACCAGATGTTGAGCTCGCTGGACAGTCTGGTTGTAATTTCTCGAACCGCTATGCAAAAGAGGAACGGTGCAAGTGGGTCACCCTGTTGAATTCCCTCTGCTGAGGTGACTTCATGTTTGCCAAACAGGAGGGTTGAGTCTTTGCTGTAGCCTGCTGACACAAACGGGAGAATGCTTGGGCAATGTTCCTGGACTGCAGTGAGGATTGCTTCCCTTTTGACCGAGTTGAAAGCGTTTTTAAAATCTAATTTTACTACTGCCTGGTCTTCAGTAAGAGAGCTAATGTAGGCTCGTGCAGCATGAGCCGCTGCTTCACAGCCTTGGGGGACTCCAAACCCCAGCTGGTTGGGTTGCAGCATGGTGGCTGCTTCCGTTCGGATACTTCTGACAGCAGCCCTTGCAACTAGGCGGCGAAGGGTATTACCAACGGCAATATTTATATATATATATATATATATATATATATATATATATATATATATATATATATATATATATATATATATATATATATATATATATAGATATATATATATATATATATATATATATATATATATATATATATATATATATATATATGTCGTACCTAATACCCAGAACGCACTTCTCAGCCTACTATTCAAGGCCCGATTTGCCTAATAAGCCAAGTTTTCATGAATTAATGTTTTTTCGTCTACCTAACCTACCTAACCTAACCTAACCTAGCTTTTTTTGGCTACCTAACCTAACCTTACCTATAAATATAGGTTAGGTTAGGTTAGGTAGGGTTGGTTAGGTTCGGTCATATATCTACGTTAATTTTAACTCCAATAAAAAAAATTGACCTCATACATAGAGAAAAGGGTAGCTTTATCATTTCATGAGAAAAAAATTATAGTAAATATATTAATTCAGGAAAACTTGGCTTATTAGGCAAATCGGGCCTTGAATAGTAGGCTGAGAAGTGAGTTCTGGCTACTAGGTACGACATATATATATATATATATATATATATATATGTCGTACCTAATAGCCAGAACGCACTTCTCAGCCTACTATTCAAGGCCCGATTTGCCTAATAAGCCAAGTTTTCATGAATTAATGTTTTTTCGTCTACCTAACCTACCTAACCTAACCTAACCTAGCTTTTTTTGGCTACCTAACCTAACCTTACCTATAAATATAGGTTAGGTTAGGTTAGGTAGGGTTGGTTAGGTTCGGTCATATATCTACGTTAATTTTAACTCCAATAAAAAAAAATTGACCTCATACATAGAGAAAAGGGTTGCTTTATCATTTCATAAGAAAAAAATTATAGTAAATATATTAATTCATGAAAACTTGGCTTATTAGGCAAATCGGGCCTTGAATAGTAGGCTGAGAAGTGAGTTCTGGCTACTAGGTACGACATATATATATATATATATATATATATATATATATATATATATATATATATATATATATATATATATATGTCGTACCTAGTAGCCAGAACGCACTTCTCAGCCTACTATGCAAGGCCCGATTTGCCTAATAAGCCAAGTTTTCCTAAATTAATATATTTTCTCTAATTTTTTTCTTATGAAATGATAAAGCACCCATTTCATTATGTATGAGGTAAATTTTTTTTTATTGGAGTTAAAATTAACGTAGATATATGACCGAACCTAACCAAACCTACCTAACCTAACCTAACCTATCTTTATAGGTTAGGTTAGGTTAGGTGACAGAAAAAGTTAGGTTAGGTTAGGTTAGGTAGGTTAGGTACTCGAAAAACAATTAATTCATGAAAACTTGGCTTATTAGGCAAATCAGGCCTTGCATAGTAGGTTGAGAAGTGCGTTCTGGCTACTAGGTACGACATATATATATATATATATATATATATATATATATATATATATATATATATATATATATATATATATATATATATATATATATATATATATATATATATATATGTCGTACCTAGTAGCCAGAACGCACTTCTCAGCCTACTATGCAAGGCCCGATTTGCCTAATAAGCCAAGTTTTCATGAATTAATTGTTTTTCGACTACCTAACCTACCTAACCTAACCTAACCTAACTTTTTCGGCTACCTAACCTAACCTAACCTATAAAGATAGGTTAGGTTAGGTTAGGTAGGGTTGGTTAGGTTCGGTCATATATCTACGTTAATTTTAACTCCAATAAAAAAAAATTGACCTCATACATAATGAAATGGGTAGCTTTATCATTTCATAAGAAAAAAATTAGAGAAAATATATTAATTCGTATCTGATACGATAAAACAAACGTTTCCAATCCTTTCAAATACTTTCCAGATATGTTGTGGCAACCTAAAATTGTTTGCTGGGAAGGGACAGAGACACCAAGGTATTTGAAAGAAGAGACATAGTCTATTGGTATGTTGTCTATCTTAAGTTTTCGTGGTCCACTTTTGCGGTTGCCAATTTGTCTGTTAAATGCCTTAGTTTTACCAGCGTTGATTACAAGACCAAGGCTCTCACAAGCTGTATGTATACAATTTAAGACTGTTTGCATTTTGCGGTGGGTTTTAGTATGCACAAGGATGTCATCTGCATAGCTGATAGTGATGTTTGCCGGACTAGTTGGGATTGATTTTAGTAAAGCATTAATTAGAACATTAAACAAGGTAGGACTAAGTACTCTTCCATGTGGGGTGCCTAGTTGCATTACTTTAGTTTCACTCGTGTAGCCTTGGAACAGTGCAGAGGACTTCCGGTTGGTAAGATAGCCTCGTATCCATTGTAATAAATGTCCCCCTATATCCATTCTCGCTAATTCATACATAATCACTTCCCTATTAGCAATATCAAAGGCATTTTTTAAATCAAGAAATGTTGTGTACTTGTGCCTTTTATCTCCATGAACAGTAAGAAAGGTTGTGATACAGTTGTGTACACTTTTACCATGTGTGAAACCATTGATATCAGGTGACATGTGCTCTTTAACTCTATACAATAATCTATTAAGCACCATTCTCTCAAAGGTTTTGCACATGCAACTGGTCAGTGAGATGGGACGGGAAGCATCAGGTTGGCCAGGCTTTGGTACAGGTACCGTAAGACTGGTGGTCCATGATACAGGCAACTGCCCAGAGACATAGCTGGCATTAAACAATTCTAATAATGGGTTACCGGGTACACGATGTAGGAGTCTTAGAATATCATAGGTGATACCGTCCTCACCAGGAGCAGTGCTACTGCCCCTGGAGAGGGCTGCATCCAATTCATAATCTGTATATGGAACATCACATTCATCATGTTGCTTGCTCAACATGAAATTTATGAGAGAATTTCTGTCTGTGGACCTCGCCTGCAATTTCTCCCCAGTGCTAGCTGGTAGCATTCCAAGGCTGGAAACCTGAGCCCATTTTGCAATTAACTGATTGGCTTTCTGTAGCGGGTTTGGGTGTGAAACTTGTCTACTATTTTTACCAATAATTTTGTTTATGCCTTTCCAGGCTTTGCCCAGGGGAGTATGCAGGTTAAGTCCACTAACAAAACCCTCCCATTCATTTTGTCTCAGTTCAGTCATTCTCTCCCTTGCCGCTGCAAGCGCGGCCTGAAACAGTTTTAACATTTGAGGAGTTCTAAGGCTCTTATATGCTTTACCTGTCTGTCTAGCAATTGATTTAAGCTCTTTCAGTTTAGCATCATCATAGTACTGGTTGTGTCTGACCTGTTTACCAGTACTTCTTTGTGTTTGGCGTGACTCACTATTTTTGATGGCCTCATAGGTATATGGGTACATCCGGTCTCTTACCCTCGACCGCGTCGGTACCTTTATGGTCAGGAAGCCACGGATATTTACAATGGGGCTCGGTCAGTCAATATGATTCCTTTGACATCACTCAACTTATGTATTCTGTTCTCGTATTGACAATTTGAATGATATCAAGAATATTTTGAATATCTTCTGACATAGATGGTGCTGTAGTTGATTGTTGTTCATGACCTGTCCAGTGGGTCGAGACTGGTCTCATTAGCATCTCTCAGATTAGTGGGAAGAAATTCTTGCTGCAAGAATGTGTGTTCTCAGAGCTAACTAGGGTAACTAAAATACTTATTTCCTAAATAAATACTTTAATTGTAAATATTTGAAAATATATGGTATGTTTCCGAATTTCTGACGATATAAAACATATTGTGGTTTATAATTAAGTTCTTAATAGTGATCCTATCCTGCATCATAATTTACATAATATCTACTTCTGTTTTGTGTATTAAAATGACTACTTTTTATGTTAATTTATTTCTGTAAATGATGATGATGATAAAGTTCAATAAATGTAAGTAAGAACATAAGAATGAAGGTAACTGTAAAAGACTTATTGGCCTATACGAGGCAGCTCCTCGTATGGAGCTGCCTTTGATAAGTAATTGCCAAAGAAGGCACCAAGCCGGGAAGGCTGTGTAGCACAATAAAATAAGTCTACTGCTCCTGAAGAGGACGGTATTACTTACAGTTTACTGAGATTAGTCTCACAAGTACCAGGTAATCCACTTTTAGTGTTGTACAGAATGAGTTTAAGTGAAGGAGTATTACCTGATGATTGGACAGTGTCATTGTTCCCATCCCCAAAGCACACTCAGATAATTATAGACCCATATCTCTAACATAATTTTGTCTATTAGCACAGTTTTCGGCGTGAAGGCATTGAGTAGATCTCGGCAATACAAGAAGTTTCATGCTAAACTTTCTAATATGCTACACTCACCTGAGGTCCGTAGAAGAGCGAAATCTGATTATGCATTTTGGATCTACAAGGTAGCCAACTCCATCAAAATATTAAATATGTACCCAAGTCAATTAACGATTAATCAACCAATTACTCCATGGGATAACTTGGATCTAGCAGTTGATTTTGTAAATGCACCCAAGAAAGATAATGTACACTCTACATTATTAAAACAGTTAACACTGAAAAGCATCACTGAGAGTACTCAGGGTACGGGTAACGATGTGTATCAGTGCTATCCCGACGGTTCTGTAGAAGAAGGTGGACGATGAACCGGATGCGCATGTAATATATTTGAACAATCTTCTCTCGTACATACAGCAATGAAGCGCGTCAATGATTGGGCAAGTACAACTCAAACCGAACTTGCAGGCATATACCTTGCCACGGAATTTTTAAAAGACAAAGGCAGTGGACTTATATACTGTGATTCGCAGAGTGAACTCCTGGTATTGAACGCACATAGTAGTGACACCCAGAAAATAGTCAGTGATATTCGAATGAATATTTTAGCTGCCAAAGAAAAGAGATTTGAAATTAAATTCCTATGGATACCATCACATGTTGGCATCTCAAGGCATGACACTGTTGATATGCTTGCAAAGACAGCCTGTAGAAAACCAGTGGTAGAAATTGATATGGGTGTTTCATTAGCAGTGACAAAGAGAATACTTAAGCAAACATCTAATGAAAATCTCACCGACCTAACAAATTCACAAAGACCTGAAAGTTGTAGCATTAAATATTATGATAGATATCGTGCGGAGACATTCACATAGAGGATTAATGGAACAAGAACCCAGCAATGTGATGTTATAGTGGCCAGAATACGCTTGGGATATAGACGTATCTGGCAGCTTTCTCAAAACCCAAATGTCGAGTACACAATGTGTCAACTTTGTGAAAGAGAAAATATGCACTCCCTTGAACATTATATTGTAGAATGTCCCATACTGACTGACTTTCGCCCTCCTGGGCTAAGGTATGCTGAACTGTGTAATTACTATTTGAGTACTGGAACACTTGATGATATATTGAACTTGTACCCTAGATTGACCATGTAACGTATCAATTATACAATGAATGTATGTGATGTAACTCTATAACCTGAGCTTGTGAAAGCACCTTAATCACCTTCAGTGATTAAGTGCTTAATTGCACACTAGTTTCTCTATCAGTTATCTCACCTTGTCAGAGTAAAAGAGACAAATATATGTGTATGTATGTGTGTATATATGTATGTATATATATGTATATGTACGCATACGTCTGTGTGTGTATATGTATGTGTATAAAGTATATGTGGAAGCTGGTCAGAATTCAACTTCACCTTTGTAAATGCACGTTAATGACACTATGTAAAAGACACATCGAACACTTTATGTAGGGCATACGTAAATCTGTGTATTTATGTATTTACGTATGTAGCTTAGCCTAGCATTTTAAAAACACTACAATCACCTTCTGTGGTTGATTGTTCAATAAATCCCTGAACTATATGTTTAACAAATCTCTAACCCTATCAATGGAGTTAGTTAGTTTAGTTCTTATATTATGCACCCTATACCCATCTTGTGGGCGGTAGTGGAAAGGGTTAGAGTCCATGGCGGACTGAAGAAAATGTATATATGCTGGTTAGCATTGTTAATGTGTGGCCACGTCTGTGGTAGAAAATAATACAAAAAATCAAATAAAGGTATTATTGAATCTTTATAGGAAAACATTAAATCCTAAATATATCTTTAATATTATACTTGAAATATTGTATACTTTGCTCTCTCCATCGTACTTCTGCACCTGCTGGCAAGTGGTTCGGTGCAGTGTGCAGGTGATGTTCATTACTGGGTGAGCTGGCAGGTGGTGCTCACCTGCCAGCTCACCCAACGAAAATTTGGTTTTTAATACACTTACACATTTATTGGGTCTTTCCTTCACCTTCATTCAAGCACTAGGGTATTACAGTAAGTGTTTTAATTATAATATTTATTAACGTTATTATTTTTAATTTTTATTATTATTAGTATTATTATTAACAGGAGAGGAGTGGGTGTGTGTGTGTTTGGGGGGGGGGGGGGTATAATGGTACACATGTCCACATCCCAATGCCCGCCCTTCCAGGACTGGGGGTGCGGGGGTGTACAATAAACTATACCCACATCCGGCGGCAGCTTGTCGAAGGCGGAAGTGTAGCCTAGACAATTTGTCATGATAATTAGTGATGACTCTTATTTTAATTATGGGTCCGTAATCCAGTTAAGCTTTTATTCTTAACTTATATTACAATGCTGGTAAAATACACTTCTTGATGATGAGTATGAAGTACAAATGAACTCATTGTGTACCCAAGTTCAAGTTCAAGTATGTTTATTGAGATAAGCAATAAATACATCTCAAAGGGATAGAGTAGCTTAGGCTATTTCAACCCCCCTCTAATTCAAGTCCCTCAAGGGGCGCACAAATACTGTGACTACAAATAGACAAATAACATTACAAGAATCCAAACAAGAATTGTGTACCCTATACTCACAGGATGAATATAGGGTACACAATAAACTACCACTCACATCATGGGTATGGGTTGCACAAGAAACTATCGCGCAGAGGATGAATATGGAGAGCAAAGTAAACAAAGATTCACACGATGAGAAAGGGTTGCGCAATGTCCTATGACTCACAGAATGAGTATTAGCTGCACAATAAACTACAGGTCACAGGATAAGTATGGGTTGCACAATAAATTACAGGTCACAGGATGGGTATGGGCTGCACAAACTACCGGTAACAGGATGAGTATGGGATGCACAATAAATTACGGGTCACAGGATGAGTATGGGTTGCACAAACTACTGGTAACAAGATGAGTATGGGGTGCACAATAAATTACCGCACAGAGGATGAGTATAGGGTGCACAAACTGGTTGGGTAAATGGAAATGGTTGGGTACATTTCCTTTCACCTAATGCGACTATTCATGTGTCCGGACACCGGCGATTGTGTGGTATTGGCTATTTATTTAACCATAACTTTGCATTCATTTAATAATTATATTAAGATATGTTTTCCTTGAAATGTAGTTACATTATCGTCTACATGGCTTTATTCTGACATAAAGACCTATGGCGTTACTTTGCATATATGCAAAGTAATTATAAAATTGATTGGCTGTGTGGAGGCCTTCACACTCCCTGAGCGAGCCATCAAGTAACTATAAAAAGGCATATATCTTAACTTTCAATTCAGTTATATTTATGCCAAATTATTAACATGCAGCTTATATTTATGTCTTTATGATGACATAGAAAACTTCGTTTATTACAATATCTAGATTAAATTAACATTGATCTTCGGAAGGTCATAGTTCCCATATCGGTAAGGAGAGCGTCGGCCATGAAGCCTTGTTTAAAGTATGAATATTTTTCCTCTCTAATAAGGTATAATCTCTGTGATGGATTCACAAAAACTATTTTATATCTGCCTTTCTGATAACATATACAAATATAATCTTTATTTGTGAATATTTGTTAATTAAGCAATATATCAGAGGGCGTGTAGGGTTCGGTGTTCAATGAACGAAAAGGACTGGATCACTGTGTACAGGAGGCTGATATGGCAGCAAACACTCTCCTGGCGACCATATATCTTGGATAAGTCGCTCCACACAATTGTCGTTTGGACCGTCGACTTCCTATGGCGTCACCTCTCACATATTTACGTCTAATTTCGTTATGAAATTAGATTATTTCAGAGTAAAAATAGGTTTGATCATGTTCTATGTGTAGCACCAACATTATAGTAAGTAAATATACCATATTTCTTCATTACTTACGTAATGCTAGGACGATTTGGGTAGTTTTGGGCTGATTTGGGTCGATTTGGGTAATTCTATGGACCGGTTGTGTCCTGCCGACCTTTTGCTTGTTTTGGTTATTCCTTTGGACTTCTTCTATTTTGATGCCCGGGTGCTTGAGGAGGCATACTCTTGCACCCGTAGAACTGTAGTACCCAACGTCGAGAGCAAGGGGAACCTTTTATTGTCAATCCACCTTTTGTCACTGAACCCGATCTCGACGGACTGACGGTTCTTAAGGTGGCGTTTGTGGGGCGTATACTCACGACACACCCCTAGGAGGCCCCGGCATGATCGGCGACAGCTTCTTGTTGGGTGTCCTGCCTCTAATTGTGGCTCCATAGTGGGCGTGGGGGCACATTCATGAATGAATGTTTCTTTTTTGTACCTATGTTGTATTCTGTTCCTCCTTTACCTTCTCAGGCTCGTGGGGTGGGCGACCATGCCCCTGAGTCGGTCCGTGTTGGAAGACCGGGCTCTGTAGCCTCTGCTGCAATGGGCCCCGACCTTGCTCCTCCTTTGACCTCTCTGACTACTCCCCTCGGCTCCCCTCCCTCCTCTGTGGTTGGGTCGAGCCCCGAGCCCCCAGTGGTGACTACCTCGTCCTCTGGCACGACTCCATTTCTAGTTGTATCTACTGCACCTTTTAACCCCTCTCTCTCTCTTGGGGGTTCTCAACGCTGTCCTCGACATGGCCGCACTCGCTCGATTCCTTCCCGTTCTGATGCCTATCAAGCCTTGTTTGGTCCCGCTTCATGGGCCAAATAATTTCATCTCCCTTTTGATTCTGCGCCTCCTGACGATTTCTCCCTCCATCAACATCTTGTTGATTCCGTGGATGCCTCTGTTACCTTCAACACCACTTGTCTCCGTACACGTGTCTTTGCTGCTCCTTCTCAGGATGCAACTTCCCGCTTGGCTGCCTTATCCTGCCTCGGCGAGACCCCTGTTCGGGTCTCAAAGAACGCTCAGTTGAATGCCAGTGTTGGCACTGTTCTCCTCCCGCCTCATGTTGCGACCGGTGTTCGGAATCTGCAGGATTGCCACGATGATATTCGGCATATCCTCGATGCCCTGGGCCATTCTGTCCTTCAGGTGGACACTTTACTCGTCCCCCTCGTGGTCGTCGCCTTCAACCCCTTCGGGTTGTGAAGATTACTTTTGATGGTAGGACCCTTCCCCCTTCTGTCATTCTTGCTGGTGCCAGGTGCTCTGTCCAGGAGTACATTCCTTCTCCTCGGCTTTGTAACAAGTGCTGGAGGTTTGGGTATGGTGCCCTCCACTGCTCTGGGACTGTCTCTCTCTCTGTCCTTTGTGTGGGGGTGAAGGTCACTCTAAGTCGGAGTGCACATGTCCCCAGGCTCGCTGCCTCAACTGTGGTGAGGCCCATCCTACCTTCTCCCATGCATGTATCCATTACAAGCTTGAGGCAGCAGTCCTCAACTTGAAGGACCAGAAGCGTTTATCTTTTCCTGAGGCGAGGCGCCAGGTTCGCCGGCTCCCGCCTTATGCTAACGTCTCTTTTGCTTGCGTGTTGTGCTCTTCCTCTCCTCGTCCTTCCCACCTTCCTCAGACTCACAACCGTTTCCGGGCCTTGGACCCTGGTACACCCACTGCCCCCTCCTCTGTTCTTTTTGAGTTCTGTCCCGAAGGGTCCCCCTCCTGGTCCTCTGTCTGGGGTTCCCCTTCTTTCTACCTGGTCTGTCATGTCTGCTGTGTCTTCTTCCTCGTCTCCCTTCAATCATCCTTCCCATCCTTCTCCTCCATCTATTGACTCTCCCTGCCACCTGTCGGTGCAGGCTGATGTCCATCGCTCTCCTAGCGGCCGTCGTGTGTGCTCTCGTTCAGCTTCTCCTGTTGAGACACTGGAATCCGTTGCCCGGTACGTAGTTGCTGGGACACCGGTCTCTTTTTAAGTCAGAAGCGTAAGCCTGGCTCCTCTCCTTCCTCCTCCCCGGCAGGTAAGAAGGCTTCGCTTTCTTCCTCAGCCCCTACTTCTGGGTCTGTTGCTCCTTCCCCTCCCATTTCATTGATTGCGCCCCCTGTTCCTGCTATGGAGGATTCTTTGGCCCCTGCTTCCCTTTCGGTTGCTGCTCTTGCTGAGGTGCGCTCCCCTCTTTCTACTCCCCTTTTCCTGCTGCTGTCCTTGACTGCTCCTCTCCGTTGTCTCCTCCTCCGGACCCCGCCCACCTACCTCTGGTCTATTCTCCCGCTTCCTTCCCTCCGTCTTTGCTCAGTTTCCCCATGCCCCCTAACCCTGACTTTGCTGACCCTGATCCCGACCCTGATATTCTTTAACGTGCTGTGTTGCTCTTTCGCCTTTGTTTCTTCCTTGTTCTCTGTTGTTCTTTCCCTTCTCGTCGTTGTCTATTCTTCAATGGAACGTTCGAGGTTATTACGCCAATTTCCTCGAACTCTAACTAATGATTTCGCGGTTTTCGCCCCTTTGTGTTTGTCTCTAGGAGCCAATGCTTGGTGCTCGTCCTGGTCGTTTTCGTGGCTATTCCTTTCTCTCACCTCCCCCCCCCCCCAGCCGTTGCTGGGGCTCCTAATTCTTCTGCTCTCTTGATTCGCGCTGATGTTAACTTTGTTCCTTTACTTTTTCCTTTGCTTCTCCATTGTTCTGCTGCTCGTATCTTTGTGGGGAAATGGTACACAGTTTGTTCCATTTATCTCCCCTCGAGTGTCCCGCTTTCTCTTCCTGATTTGAAACACCTCTTGGACTCCTTGCCGGAGCCTGTGCTCCTGCTGGGTGACTTCAATTGTCGTCATTCTCTTTGGGGTGATGTTCTGACGAATACCCGGGGTCGCCTTCTTGAGCCGTTTCTCCTATCTTCTTCCCTGTCTCTTCTGAATTCTGGTGAGCCCACTCATTTGGACTCTCGGACTCGCACCCTTTCCTGTCTTGATCTTTCTCTCTGCTCTTTTTCTCTTTACATAGATTTCACGTGGCAGGTTCTTGATGACCTCCATGGCAGTGATCATTTCCCTATCCTTGGTTCCTTTTTCTCGTTTCGCCCTTCCCTCTCTTTTCCTAGGTGGCGGTTTGCTACAGCGGACTGGAACCTATTTACCCTCAGTGCTGCTCTCTCTGACCTCTCCCTTCTGCCTCTCCCTCGCGCTCTCCTCCTTTTTCATGACAATGTCTTCGACGGGGCCCTCCGCTCAATTCCTCGCTCTTCCTCTCGGGGTCCACGGAAGTGCGTTCCCTGGTGGAATGCGGACTGTGCTCGGGCTGTCCGCTGTAAGCGTGCAGCTTGGAAAAGGCACCGCCGTCGGCGGACGACCGATTCTTTTCTTTTCTTTCGGAAAGCGAGTGCGGTGGCCCATAGGACCATCCGTACAGCTAAACGTGAATGTTGGACTTCTTATGTCTCCACAATTACGTCCGAAACTTCCCTGCCACAGATCTGGAAGCGTATCCGCAAGACTGCGGGTAAGTTCGTTCCCGATGTTTTCCCGGTCCTTCACCTCCGTGGTACTCTTGTGGCGGACCCTTAGCAGGTCGCTACCAAACTGGGTTCTCACTTTTCTTCTGTTAGCTCTGGTCTTCATCTTCCCCAATCTTTCCTTCTTCGTAAACCTGTCCTTGAGTCTCGTCCTTTAGATTTCTGCACTCGTCTTCGACTTTCCTATAACAATCCCTTCTCTCTCTCAACTTCGTTCTGCCCTGGACCTCTGCGGTTCTACGGCGGCGGGCTCCGATGGTATTCATTATGAGATGCTTCGCCATCTTCCTAAGTGCACGTCTCAGTATTTACTGAGTCTGTATAATCGGATCTGGGAGTCGTCATCAGTCCCTGAGGACTGGCTCGATGCCGTTGTCCTCCCTGTTCGCAAACCAGGGTCTCTGGGAACTTCCCCTAAGGACTTTCGCCCTATTGCCCTCACAAGTTGTGTCTGCAAACTCTTTGAACGTATGGTTAACGTTCGTCTGATGTGGTTCCTGGAACACCATCACCTCCTCTCCCCTTCTCAATTTGGTTTCCGCAAGTGCCGCAGCACGACAGATGTTCTGGTGAACTTGGAGGTCTATATTCGTACTGCTTTTGCTGCGAGGACCTCCGTTGTTGCCGTCCTTTTTGACCTGGAAAAGGCTTATGACACCACTTGGCGATATCATATTCTATCCCAGCTTCATTCTTTTGGCCTTCGTGGTCATCTCCCTCTCTTTCTCCGCAGCTTCCTCTCTCGTCGTTCCTTTCGGGTGCGCCTTGGTACCGCTCTCTCTGCCTCTTTTCAGCAATATGAAGGTGTGCCCTAGGGCAGTGTTCTGAGCACTACTCTTTTTCTGGTTGCCCTCAATGGTCTTCTTTCCTCTCTTCCTTCAGGTGTCTTCTCCGCTCTCTATGTCGATGATCTTACCCTTTGCTGTCAGGGTGATGATTCGCCTCTCTTTCAGCGCCGGCTTCAACTTGCGATTGATGCTGTGTCGTCTTGGGCCACCGATCATGGATTCAAGTTCTCTACTTCTAAGACTTGTGCCATGTCTTTTACTCGGAAACGGGTTGTTCTTCGTCCCTCTTTGTCACTTTATGGTCATCCCCTTGAGTACAAAGATTCCGCGAAGCTTTTGGGGTTATTCCTTGACACTCGTTTGTCTTGGTCTCCCCATATCTCTTACTTCCGTGTTGAGTGCTGTATGGCCCTTACCCTCCTTTGAGTATTGTCCCATACTTCTTGGGGAGCGGATAGGCGCGCACTCCTTGCTTTGCATTCCTCTCTTGTCCTGTCTAAGCTTGATTATGGTTGCCCTGCTTACTCTTCTGCTTCTCCTGCTCTTCGCCGTCTTGATGCTTTGCACCATACTGGGCTGCGCCTCAGTTCTGGTGCTTTTCGTTTGACTCCCGTCCTTAGCTTGTATGTTAACACAGGCTTCCTGTCTCTCCTGGACCTCCGTGATCGCTACTGTCTTTGCTATCTTGCGCAGTCCTTGCAACATCCTTCCTCTCGCCTCTGTCGTGCTTTAACTTTTACCCCTCCTGCGGTTCCTGTTCCTCTTCACCACCTCCCTCTTTCTGTCCGGTTATCTCGCTTACAGGATTCTCTTTCTGTTCGTGTTTCTAATGTTTCTCCTCGTGTTGTTCCTTCTTTGCCCCCTTGGAGAGTCCCTCTTCCGCAGTTTTGTAAGTCCTTGACCCGCGTCACTAAAGCTTTTACCCCTCCTTCGGTTCTAAAAAGCCTTTTTCTTGAGCTTTTCTTCTCACTCCCGTTCCGTTTCTGTCTTCACCGATGAGTCTAAGTCTGCTGACGGTGTTGGCTACTCTGTTGTTTTTCCTGATTTTACTTATATGTGTCGCTTACCTCTGGAGACTAGCATCTTTACAGCGGAGCTTTATGCTATTCTCTATGCTCTTCGTCTCCTGTTTTCTCGTTGTCAGTCTTCCTTTGTGGTTGTTGTTGACTCTCGTAGTGCCCTCATGGCTCTCGGGTCCTTTAATCCGGTTCATCCATTAGTTGTCGAGATCCAGCATTGGCTGTTTCTTGTTCACAGTAAGTTTAAGTCTGTTGAGTTTTGCTGGGTTCCTAGCCATATTGGTGTCTCTTTAACTGAGCGTGCAGATGCTGCCGCTTGGGAAGCTGCCCGCGATTGTCCCATCTCTCGGAAAGCTATTCCTTATTCCGACTTTTACCCCAGTTATTCATTCCTCCATCCTTACCTGTTGGTGGGATTGTTGGTCTTCTGTTACTGGTAATAAGCTGCGTACTCTTAAGAGTTGTGTGTCCTCATGACCGTCCTCCTACCACCATAACCGGCGATGGGAAACAGCTCTGGTGAGGTTGCGTATTGGCCATACTCGCTTAACTCAGTCACTTAATGGAGCGCCGCTCTGCTCCTTATTGTCCAAATTGCATTGTTCCTCTTACAGTCATGCATATCCTTGTTGAATGTCCTGACTTCCAGGATGAGCATGTGTCTTGTTTTCCGACCGTCCCCCACGGTCGCTTGTCCCTAGATAGAATTCTTGGTGAATTGGATGCTTTTGATATCGTTCCCCTTATGCGTTTCTTTTGCGTATTGGCATCCTTGGTGATGTTTAGCGCCCTCTGATTATTTCCCACATTTGATGGTGCTACATAGCCTTTCTGGTTTGGGGCCATCTTTTGATAATTACTTCAGGCTGTGTTGTACTGTATCTTGTAGCACTGTGGCCTGCGTCCTCGGCGTACAACCAAGGAACCGGGGTTCATTCCCCGGACAGGAAACAAGTGGTTGTGCATGTTTTCTTTCACCTGGTGCCTCTGTTGACCTAACAAGAAATAGTTAACCCCGGGAATTAGGCAACTGTTGTGGGTGGCCTTTTTAGAAAGGTCATCTCTGTGTCTTCTGGTGTATTGGAGGATTATGAGTGGGGTTAAATTAAATATATATAGCTGCTGGAATCTTGCTTTTATTTTAACAAAACAGAAATATCATATATCTCCTATATACAAAAATATACATAATTAAATAAGGTGAGAAAGGTCACAGGTGTCTGAGGGAGACTGGAGGGGGTGGCGAGGGATTGGGGGGGGGGACCCATGCACATACACATATAACACACACACACACACACACACATATAAATTAGATACAGTTTTAAATGTAAATAATAGATAACGAGTGAGAAAACAAAGTCACTGCACTGAACTAATAATGGTCGAAAGGCGGGGCTCAAGAGCAGAGGCTCAATCCTGGTGAACGCATGCACGCGCACACCCACGCACTCTGTCCATGGTACAGAGATACTTGTGAAGAAACTCCTATACGCAGTAAGCAACTGGAATGTAACATAACCGAGAGGGCAATGGCTGCTCCCCATACCAACTGTCCCATGACAAGACATTACTAAACTAGAATTCTCTTTCCAATTTCCTAGATTAGGCTTCTCTTGGGTGAAAGTGGTACTAGATGTTTTCTGGACCACCCCCTCCCTGGTCAGCTCGTTGTCGCCGTGTGGGGGCTTAGTGGGCGGCTGCCGGAGTGTAATGCTCCTTGGGACAGTCCTCTGTCCTTTTCTAGCCTTGTGCTCCTGCTGCCGTCCTCTCCAATTCTGCTGGGCATCTTTTCCTTTTCCTTCTGTTTCGTTTTTCTCCCCCCTCTTCTCCTATCTGCTTGCCGTTTCCTGCCAACCTTTTGCTCGTTCTGGTTCTTCCCTTGGACTTCTTCTATTTTGACGCCCGGGTGCTTGAGGAGGCATACTCTTGCACCCGTAGAACTGCAGTACCCGACGTCGAGAGCGAGGGGAACCTTTTATTGTCAATCCCCATTTCGTCACTGAACCCGATCTCGACGGACTGTCGGTTTCTTAAGGTGGCGTTTGTGGGGCGTTTACTCACGACGCACCCCTAGGAGGCCCCGGCAAGATCGGCGATAGCTTCTTGTTGGGTGTCCTGCCTCTAATTCTGGCTCCGTGGTGGGTGTGGGGGCACATTCGTGAATGAATTCTTCTTTTCGTCATGATGATAAACCCTGTTTCGGCTGCTTCTGGTTTACCTTCTTAGGCTCGTGGGGTGGGCGACCAAGCCCCCGGGTCGGTCCGTATTGGAAGACCGGGCTCTGTAGCCTCCGCTGCATTGGGCCCCGACCTTGCTCCTCCTTTGGCCTCTCTAACTCCTTCCCCTGGCTCCCCTCCCTCCTTTGTGGTTGGGTCGAGCCCCAAGCCCCCAGTGGTGACTACCTCGTCCCCTGGCGCGGCTCCTTCTCTAGTCGTAACTACTGCGCCTTTTAACCCCTCTCTCTCTGGGGGTTCTCACCGCCGTCCTCGTCACGGCCGCCCTCGCTCGATTCCTTCCAGTTCTGCTACCTATCAAGCTTGTTTGGTCCCGCATCGTGGGCCAAATATTTTGATCTCCTCCCTCTTGATTCTGCGCCTCCTGACGATTTCTCCCTCCATCGACATCTCGTTGATTCCGTGGATGCCTCCATTACTTTCAACCCCACTCGTCTCGGTACACGTGTCGTTGCTGCTCCTTCTCAGGATGCTGCTTCCCGCTTGGCTGCCTTATCCTGCCTTGGCGAGACCCCTGTTCGGGTCTCGAAGTACGCTCAGTTGAATGCCAGTGTTGGCACTATTTTGCTCCCGCCCCATGTTGCGACCGGTGTTCGGGACCTGCGCGACTGCCACGACGATATTCAACATATCCTTGCTGCCCAGGGCCATTCTATTCTCCAGGTGGACACGTTTACTCGTCCCCCTCGTGGTAGTCGTCGTCAACCCCTCCGGGTTGTGAAGATTACCATTGATGGTAGGACCCTTCCACCCTCTGTCATTCTTGCTGGTGCCAGGTGCTCTGTCCAGGAGTACATTCCTTCTCCTCGGCTCTGCAACAAGTGCTGGAGGTTTGGGCATGGTGCCCTCCGCTGCTCCGGGACTGTCTCTCTCTGTCCTTTGTGTGGTGGCGAAGGTCACTCTAAGTCGGAGTGCACTTCTCCCCAGGCTCGTTGCCTCAACTGCGGTGAGGCCCATCCTACCTTCTCCCGTGCGTGTGTCCATTACAAGCTTGAGGCAGCCGTCCTCAACTTGAAGCACCGGGAGCGTTTATCTTTTCCTGAGGCGAGACGCCAGGTTCGCCGGCTCCCGCCTTATGCTAATATCTCTTATGCTCGCGTGTTGCACTCTTCCTCTCCTCGTCCTTCCCGCCTTCCTCAGACTCACAACCGTTTCCGGGCCTTGGACCCTGATGCGCCCACTGCCCCCTCCTTTGTTCCTTTGGGTTCTCTCCCGAAGGATCCTCCTCCTGGTCCTCTGTCTGGGGTTCCCCTTCCTTCTACCCGGTCTGTCGTGTCTCCTGTGTCTTCTTCCTCGTCCCCCTCCGATCCTCCTTCCCATCCTCTTCCTCCATCTATCGGCTCTCCCCACCGCCTGTCGGTGCGGGCGGATGTCCATCGCTCTCCTAACGGCCGTCGTGTGTGCTCTCGTTCGTCTTCTCCTGTTGAGACACTGGAATCCGTTGCCCGGTATGTAGTTGCTGGGACACCGGTCTCTTTAAGTCAGAAGCGTAAGCCTGGCTCCTCTCCTTCCTCTTCCCCGGCGGGTAAGAAGGCTTCGCTTTCTTCCTCAGCTCCTACTTCTGGCACTGTTGCTCCTTCCCCTCCCGTTTCAGTGATTATGCCCCCTGTTCCTGCTATGGAGGTTTCTTTGGCCCCTGCTTCCCTTTCGGTTACTGCTCTTGCTGGGGTGCGCTCCCCTCTTTCTACTCCCACTCTTCCTGCTGCTGTCCTTGACTGCTCCTCTCCGTTGTCTCCTCCTCTTCCTCCTCCTCCGGACCCCGCCCGCCCTCCTCTGATCTGTTCTCCCGTTTCCTTCCCTCCGTCTTTGCTCAGTTTACCCATGCCCCCTAACCCTGACTTTGCTGACCCTGATCCCGACCCTGATATTCTTTAACGTGCTCTGTTGCTCTTTCGCCTTTGTTTCTTCCTTGTTCTCTGTTTTTGCCCTTTCTCTTCTCGTCGTTGTCCATTCTTCAATGGAACGTTCGAGGTTATTACGCCAATTTCCTCGAACTCCAACTTCTGATTTCGCGGTTTTCACCCCTTTGTGTCTGTCTCCAGGAGCCAATGCTTGGTGCTCGTCCTGGTCGTTTTCGTGGCTATTCCTTTCTCTCCCCCCCCCCCAGCCATTGCTGGGGCTTCTAATTCTTCTGCTCTCTTGATTCGTGCTGATGTTCCCTTTGTTCCTTTGCTTTTTCCTTCACCTCTCCATTGTTCTGCTGCTCGTATCTTTGTGGGGAAATGGTACACAGTTTGTTCCATTTATCTCCCCCCGAGTGTCCCGCTCTCTCTTCCTGATTTGAAACACCTCCTAGACTCCTTGCCGGAGCCTGTGCTCCTGCTGGGTGACTTCAATTGTCGTCATTCTCTTTGGGGTGACGTTCTGACGAATACCCGGGGTCGCCTCCTTGAGCCGTTTCTCCTCTCTTCTTCCCTGTCTCTTCTGAATTCTGGTGAGCCCACTCATTTGGACTCTCGGACTCGCACCCTTTCTTGTCTTGATCTTTCTCTCTGCTCTTCTTCTCTTTACTTAGATTTCACGTGGCAGGTTCTTGATGACCTCCATGGGAGTGATCATTTCCCCATCCTTGTTTCCTTTTTCTCTTTTCGCCCTTCCCTCTCTTTCCCTAGGTGGCAGTTTGCTAAGGCAGACTGGACCCTATTTACCCTCTGTGCTGCTCTCGCTGACCTCTCCCTTCTGCCTCTCTCTCGCGCTCTCCTCCTTTTTCATGACACTGTCCTCAACGCTGCCCTCCACTCTATTCCTCGCTCTTCCTCTCGGGGTCCACGGAAGTGCGTTTCCTGGTGGAATGCAGACTGTGCTCGGGCTGTCCGCTGTAAGCGTGCAGCCTGGAAGAGGCACCGCCGTAGGCAGACGACCGATTCTTTTCTTTTCTTTCGGAAAGCGAGTGCGGTGGCCCGTAGGGCCATCCGTACGGCTAAACGTGAATGTTGGGCATCTTATGTCTCAACAATTACGTCCAAAACCCCTCTGGCCCAGATCTGGAAGTGTATCCGCAAGATAGCGGGTAAGTTCGTTCCCGATGTTTCACCGGTCCTTCACCTCCATGATACTCTTGTGGCGGACCCATTGCAGGTCGCTTCTGAACTGGGTTCCCACTTTTCTACTGTTAGCTCTTGTCTTCATCTTCCCCAATCTTTCCTTCGTCGTAAACCTGTCCTTGAGTCTCGTCCTTTAGATTTCTGCACTCATCTTCAGCTTCCCTATAATGATCCCTTCTCTCTCTCTGAACTTCGTTCTGCCCTGGCCCTCTGCGGTTATACAGCGGCGAGCTCCGATGGTATTCATTATGAGATGCTTCGCCATCTCCCTCCGAGCACGTCTCAGTATTTACTGAGTCTGTATAATCGGATCTGGGAGTCGTCGTCAGTCCCTGAGGGCTGGCTCGATGCCGTTGTCCTCCCTGTTCGCAAACCGGGGTCTCTGGGTACTTCCCCTAAGGACTTTCGCCCTATTGCTCTCACAAGTTGTGTCTGCAAACTCTTTGAACGTATGGTTAACGTTCGTCTGATGTGGTTCCTGGAACACCATCACCTCCTCTCCCCTTCTCAATTTGGTTTCCGCAAGTGCCGCAGCACGACAGATGTCCTGGTGAACTTGGAGGTCTATATTCGTACTGCTTTTGCTGCGAGGACCTCCGTTGTTGCCGTCCTTTTTGACCTGGAAAAGGCTTACGACACAGCTTGGCGTTATCATATCCTATCTCAACTTCATTCTTTTGGCCTTCGTGGTCATCTCCCTCTCTTTCTCCGCAGCTTCCTCTCTCGTCGTTCCTTTCGGGTGCGCCTTGGTACCGCTCTCTCTCCCTCTTTTCAGCAATACGAAGGTGTGCCCCAGGGTAGTGTTCTGAGCACTACTCTTTTTTCTGGTTGCCCTCAATGGTCTTCTTTCCTCTCTTCCTTCTGGTGTCTTCTCCGCTCTCTATGTCGATGATCTTACCCTTTGTTGTCAGGGTGATGATTCGCCTCTCCTTCAACGCCGGCTTCAACTTGCAATTGATGCCGTGTCGTCTTGGGCCACAGATCATGGCTTCAAGTTCTCTTCTTCTAAGACTTGTGCCATGACTTTTACGCGGAAACGGGTTGTTCTTCGTCCCTCTTTGTCACTTTATGGTCATCCCCTTGAATACAAAGATTCCGCAAAGCTTTTGGGGTTATTCCTTGACACTCGTTTGTCTTGGTCTCCCCATATCTCTTACCTCCGTGTAGAGTGCTCTAAGGCCCTTACCCTCCTTCGGGTCTTGTCCCATACTTCTTGGGGGGCAGATAGGCGCACTCTCCTTGCTTTACATTCCTCTCTCGTCCTGTCTAAGCTCGATTATGGTTGCCCTGCTTACTCGTCTGCTTCTCCTCCTACTCTTCGCCGTCTTGATGCTTTGCACCATACTGGGTTGCGCCTCAGTTCTGGTGCCTTTCGTTCGACTCCCGTCCTTAGCTAGTATGTTGACACTGGCTTCCTGTCTCTCCTGGACCGCCGTGATCGCTACTGTCTTCGCTATCTTGCACGGTCCTTGCAACATCCTTCCTCTCGCCTCTGTCGTGCTTTAACTTTTACCCCTCCTGCGGTTCCTGTTCCTCTTCACCACCTCCCTCTTTCTGTCCGGTTATCTCGCCTGCAGGATTCTCTTTCCGTTCGTATTTCTGATGTTTCTCCTCGTGTTGTTCCTTCTTTGCCCCGTGGAGGGTCCCTCTTCCGCGGTTTTGTACATCCTTGACCCGTATCACTAAAGCTTTTACCCCTCCTACGGTTCTAAAACGCCTTTTCCTCGAGCACTTTTCTTCTCACTCCCGCTCCGTTTCTGTCTTCACCGATGGGTCTAAGTCAGCGGACGGTGTTGGCTACTCTGTTGTTTTTCCTGATCGCACTTATATGTGTCGCTTGCCTCCGGAGACTAGCATCTTTACAGCGGAACTTTATGCTATTCTCTATGCTCTTCGTCTCTTGCTTTCTCGTTGTCAGTCTTCCTTTGTAGTTGTTGTTGGCTCTCGTAGTGCCCTCATGGCTCTCGGGTCCTTTAATCCGGTTCATCCAGTAGTTGTCGAGATCCAGCATTGGCTGTTTCTCGTTCACAGTAAATTTAAGTCGGTTGAGTTTTGTTGGGTTCCCAGCCATATTGGTGTGTCTTTAAATGAATGTGCGGATGCTGCCGCCAAGGAAGCTGTCCGCTCTTGTCACATCTCTCGTAAAGGCATTCCGTATTCCGACTTTTACCCAGTTATCCATTCCTCAGTCCTTACCCGTTGGCAGGCTTCTTGGTTGTCTGTTACTGGTAACAAGCTACGTACTCTTAAATGTTGTGTTTCCTCGTGGCAGTCCTCCTTCCACCGTAACCGGCGGTGGGAAACAGCTCTGGCGAGGTTGCGTATTGGCCATACTTGCTTAACCCATGGTCACTTGATGGAGCGCCGCCCTGCTCCTTATTGTCCTAGTTGCATTGTCCCTCTTACGGTCGTGCATGTCCTTCTTTAATGTCCTGACTTCCAGGACGAGCGTGTGTCTTGCTTTCCGACCGCCCCTCGCGGTCACCTGTCCCTCGATAGAATTCTTGGTGACTTGGATACTTTTGATATCGTTCGCCTTATGCGTTTTTGTTCTCGTATTGGCATCCTTGGTGATATTTAGCGCCCTCTGATTACTTTGCGTATTTGATGGTGCTACATAGCCTTCCCGGTTTGGTGCCTTCTTTTGATAATTACTTACTTACTTTCTGGACCAGCCACGAGTCGCCAGAACTTAATGCAAGATAACCATTATGTCACTAGAAAGGCAAATGTCTAAGTAAATCAAAGGAAATAATCTAATAGAGGAAATGAAGGGTATATATACATCAGATCACAGATCAATATAGGGCATTTTGTCCGCAGCCTAGGCTGTCATAAGCCAGTATTTTACACCATGGCCATGAATACCTTACCCCCGGGGCCATATGTAAAACTGAATCGACATTCATTATGTTTATCATATGCTGATTTAACATTGATTCTAGGAATCTTTTAACTTTGATCCTACATTGAGTTAACATTGACCCGAAGTTGATTTTACGGTGATGCTACATTGATTTAACACAGATCGTGTTAACATTGATTCTCTGTTGACTTAACAGTGATCCTGTGATGATTTAATGTTGAGCCTATGTTAATTTAACACCGATTTAATGTTGAGCCTATGCTGACTTAACACCGATTTAACGTTGATTCTATGTTGATCTTAGGTTGAGTTAACGTTACTTATATTTTGCCCGCTGCAAGTTGTAACTGAATGAGCTAAGAGATGGCCAGCTTGGTGTCTGGGGACCCCCCTTACCTAGACCTTTAGCTGACGAAGAAAAGTCTGTTGCGTCTCACAACGACTTTTAAGGTTCCATCCAGACCCTCTGCCCAGTGGCTACTAGGGCTCTGTGGACGGAAGCGTCGAACACCAAAAGTGGTGTTGGTTCGACACCACTTTTGATATTGTGCCCACTGGGTATCGGATACCACCTGACGCATCTAAACCATCTGCAGGTGGTATCTATCGACTCTCTGACACCCGACCTTTCTACAGGTGGTAACTGGGTACCACCTGATGTCACATACACTTGCTCTCAGCAGATGTTCACAGGTGTTCACTTACTGTCTGTAACTTGTTCATTGGTGTTCTTCTACACTGAAGAGTATACAGATGATTCGAGAGTTAAGGAACTTTAAAGTCTGTCAGTTATCAGGTATTTCATCCGTTTTTTATGAAATTCTTCATATCGGATTACGGTGGAAACTATCATATTGTTGTGATAGGAGTTGTGGTACACTTGTTGTGGTACAGGTATTGTGGTACGTGTTGTGGTACAGGTGTTGTGGTACAAGTGTTGTGAAACAGGGGTTGTGGTACAGGTGTTGGGGCACAGGTGTTTTGATACAGGTGTTGTGGTACAAGAGTTGACCGGACACCAGGCCTGCTTTTCCTGTAAATAAAGGGGGACACAGCAGCCAAAAACAACGCAACTGGTTCGCCCTCGTTACATAATTTGACTAGCATATCAATGTTTAACTATATATATATATATATATATATATATATATATATATATATATATATATATATATATATATATATATATATATATATATATATATATATATATATATATATATATGAGTTATGTTTAATCGTTATCGTAAGACCTACACATTGACACGCATTAACTAGCTCTCCAACTATCACTGGATATCCTAATCTTAAGTCTGGGCCAGAATTCATCAGGTGACGTGATTCATCACGTGGCCATTTACGAAACCTGTACATCATCATCTCAATCATGGCAACTTAGTTTGGGTCTAGTAAGCAGTTTACAATGTCAGGAAGGTCGCAACGTAAGGTTATCATTGTTATAGACAACCTCGTAGTACTTCCGAGGTCGCAAACTGTTTAGTAAATACAATCAAAGCCGCCGTGGTTGTGGAAAGACGTACAGGTTTCGTAATTGGACATGATGCTTGATGAATCCTGATTGGATAAAGAACTCAGAATCGCTCTTAAAGAGCTAAAGAAGAGTCAAAGATTTTGTATCATCACGTTTGGAAAATGTAATCTTTGAAGCGGACTACGACGAGAGGTCAAAAGACCACTCATTATAGCCTCGTGAATCAAGACAATTACAAATACAGATTCAAGTGCTGATTCTTAGTGTAGTGAATAAGTCAGGTGAGAGCACTTACGTGTTGACTTACGAGATCAGAACCTCTTATTTCATGGCGTACATTCTGTACTTACTAAACAGTTTAAGACCTCTGAAGCTCTACGAGGTTAAGCAAGGTAATTATGAGAAAGCATTAATCTACTATAACTATATAGTACTTGGGAAGGATGTGAGGACAAGGAGCTGGGGTATGAGGACAAGGAGCTGGGATATGAGGACAATGAGCTGAGATATGAGGACAAGGAGCTGGGGTATGAGGACAAGGAGCTGGGGTATGGGGACAAGGAGTTGGGATATGAGGACAAGGAGCTTTGATATGAGGAAAGGGGGCTGGGATATGAGGACAAGGAGCTGGGATATGAGGGCAGGGAGCTGGGATATGAGGACAAGGAGCTGGGATATGAAGACAGGGAGCTGGTATATGAGGACAAGGAGCTTTGATATGAGGACAAGGAGCTGGGATATGAAGACAGGGAGCTGGTATATGAGGACAAGGAGCTGGGATATGAGGACAAGGAGCTGGGATATGAAGACAGGGAGCTGGTATATGAGGACAAGGAGCTGGGATATTAGGATAGAGGGCAGGAACGATCCCCCGTCCACTTGGATCATCGTAGATCGAACGCTGACCCCGCAAGAAGCGAGGCTATCGCTACATCAACCAGCCTGACTAATAATTATCCTGGGTTAGGGATCACCCCATACTGCTCAAAGCTCCTAAACTGTGCCATGATTGTGGTAAACCCAGTGATGGAAATTGCGTGGAGAAAGGGAGGGATTATTTCTGTACTAATGGGGGTCATTTAGGGTTCCGGATTCCTAGCACTAGTGTATACCTAGTTTCTAGCACCAGCATATATCAAGTTCCTAGCACCAGCATATACCTAGTTCCTAGCACCAGCATATACCTAGTTCCTAGCACCAGCATATACCTAGTTCCTAGCACCAGCATATACCTAGTTCCTAGCACCAGCATATTCCTAGTTCCTAGCACCAGCGTATACCCAGTTCCTAGCACCAGCATATACCTAGTTCCTAGCACCAGCATATACATTGTTCCTAGCACCAGCGTATACCCAGTTCCTAGCACCAGCATAATACCTAGTTCCTAGCACCAGCATATACCTTGTTCCTAGCACCAGCGTATACCCAGTTCCTAGCACCAGCATATACCTAGTTCCTAGCACCAGCATATACATTGTTCCTAGCACCAGCGTATACCCAGTTCCTAGCACCAGCATACACCTAGTTCCTAGCACCAGCATATGCCCAGTTCCTAGCACCAGCATATACCCAGTTCCAAGCACCAGCATATACCCAGTTCCTAGCACCAGCATATACCTAGTTCCAAAAATCAGGGTATTTCTGGTTCCCCCAAAATTCCATCACTGGTTACGAGAGATAGAGAGGTTGTAAGTGGATACGTTAATGCTCTGTGAATTCTGGCCCCGGAGGATTCAACCCAACATTATATGTTGCGTTGGATTATATAGAGACCAGGATGAGCAGTCTCCATTTGGAAAACCCGTACATCATTCCTCAATCACGACGGCTTTGTATACATGTATATACTGCATGCGCTGTCGAAGCACTACGAAGTTGTTTATAACAATAACAGCCTTACGGTGTGAGGTTTCCAAGCTCATAAAGGGTTTAGTAAATACAGAATAAGACATGACAATTGTGGAAAGATGTAAAGGTTTTTAAGGAGACAAGCAAATGGTTGAAGAATGGGTTCAACAAGATCCTGAGGCAGTCGCTAACCAAATGTGTACTGGAAATATGGTGGGACATTTAAAATTATGCATAGCTGCTAAATATTGGAAAAAATATAAATTCAAGAGCACTCTATGTGACCCAAATGTGTATTTTGAGAACAAACTTTGGGAGTCAGAATCTCTTATTCCAAGCTGCTACTTTGTTTAGATCTTAACAAACACAATCTCACTACAACGTTGGAGTATATGTTGCTACAACGTTGGAGTATATGTTGCTACAACGTTGGAGCATATGTTGCTGCAACGTTGGAGTATATTTTTGCAACAACTTTGGAGCATATGTTGCTACAACAGTCGATTATATGTTGCTACAATGTTGGAGCCTATGTTGCAACAACGTTGGAGTGTATATTGCTGTAATGTTGGATCATATGTTGCTACAACAGTGGAGCATATGTTGCTACAACGTTGGAGCATATGTTGCCACAACGTTGGAGTATATGTTGCCACAATGTTGGAGTATATGTTGCCACAACGTTGGAGTATATGTTGCCACAACGTTGGAGTATATGTTGCCACAACGTTGGAGTATATGTTGCCACAACGTTGGAGTATATGTTGCCACAACGTTGGAGTATATGTTGCCACAACGTTGGAGTATATGTTGCCACAACGTTGGAGTATATGTTGCCACAACGTTGGAGTATATGTTGCCACAACGTTGGAGTATATGTTGCCACAACGTTGGAGTATATGTTGCCACAACGTTGGAGTATATGTTGCCACAACGTTGGAGTATATGTTGCCACAACGTTGGTGCATATGTTGCTACAACGTTGGAGCATATGTTGCCACAACGTTGGAGTATATGTTGCCACAACGTTGGTGCATATGTTGCTACAACGTTGGAGTATAAGTTGCTACAACTTTTTTGACACATGCTTCTGAAACGTTTGTTAACATTGTGTGTTTTCTGGAGAATCTGAAGGAAACAACAACTTTTTTTCTGTTAGCTGAAGAGTCAGAACTGAGGCACAGTAGCATTTCACCGATATAACCATATTTTTGTAGTAACGTTATCACGTCGCTACAACATATACATAACGGTATGTGTGTTTGCTGGATATAACGCCGCGAGCTAGGGACAGAGGGACGCAAGAGGGCAGGCAAACGTAGCATGTCAGGTACAGGAGCGGAGGCATAGGAGGCCCCGCTGGAGGCTCTCCTCAACCCGCGCTCTTCAGTGTAATAAAGAACACCTTTTGTAGCTGGGGGAATCCAGAGCCTTCGATGTTGAAAGCCTTCAACATCGCAGATATGTTGACAGACTTACTATTATGTACACAGGGTCTCCAAGTTCCCCATCTGGCACAAATTCTTGGCCAACCAGAGGTTGTCAGTCACAACACAAGGCCCTCAGCCATCAACAACCTCCAGATGGTTGTATACATTAGTCCGCCTCGTATTTGCAATATGTTTGCTCAACATGTACTGAGGACCCATGCGTAATTAAACCAAGTGACCAGATGAAGACTTTATCACACAGTTGGCTCCTGGTTCATCATTTTCCCTCCTTGACTGTCATTTAGTATTATATTTTAGTTTCTTTATAATGGACACAAATAACAAATTCATCAAATAAGTGAGGGGTCTAGGGATGAGCTCCTGATGAGTTGGTGTAGGATAAGAGCTCTTGCTGGCAGTTTCACTAGCGACATAAATACAGTTCCTAATGAACCCTAGAGAGAGAGACAGAGACAGAGAAAGAAAGAGATCGCTAAATGACACCAAAGTATATTTGAATATAATCATTATTTGAATACTACTAGAATCCTTATTCGTATAGTTGACAGAGAAGGAATAAGAGAACTTACACTCTGGGGAGAACAGGCGAAGCTGTAGTGAAACCCAACGCCCTGGCCAGTCTGGTACGCCTGCCTCTTGATGATATACGCTACCGAGTTCTTGGGACATACGCAGTGTATGATCTGCTGCGTCGCGTTGTCAGGAAAGGTGGTGAAGGTCCAGGTAACGTCACGGAAGTAACGACATTTGGCCAGTTTCTTGGTGGGCTCACACACCTGTGGAAGACGCCAGGTGTTTGGTTCCTGGTGAACAGGTGTTGGTGCGGACAGTTTGACTGTTTTAGGTGTTATATATGAGTGATGGTGGTGTGCACTGGTGATGGTGACATATACTGGTGATGGTGACATACACTGGTGATGGTGACATATACTGATGATGGTGACATACACTGGTGATGGTGACATATACTGGTGATGGTGACACACTGGTGATGGTGACATATACTGGTGATAGTGACATACTGGTGATGGTGACATATACTGGTGATGGTGACACACTGGTGATGGTGAAATATACTGGTGATAGTGACACACTGGTGATGGTGACATATACTGGTGATGGTGACATATTGGTGATGGTGACACACTGGTGATGGTGACATATACTGGTGATGGTGACACACTGGTGATGGTGACATATACTGGTGATGGTGACACACTGGTGATGATGACATATACTGCTGATGGTGACATACACTGGTGATGGTGACACACTGGTGATGGTGACACTCTGGTGATGGTGACATATACTGGTGATGGTGACATACTGGTGATGGTGACATACACTGGTGATGGTACCATACACTGGTGATGGTGACATACTGGTGATGGTGACATACACTGGTGATGGTGACACACTGGTGATGGTGACATACACTGGTGATGGTGACATACACTGGTGATGGTGACATACACTGGTGATGGTGACATACACTGGTGATGGTGACATACACTGGTGATGGTGACACACTGGTGATGGTGACATACTGGTGATGGTGACATATACTGGTGATGGTGACATACTGGTGATGGTGACATACACTGGTGATGGTGACATACACTGGTGATGGTGACATACACTGGTGATGGTGACACACTGGTGATGGTGACATACTGGTGATGGTGACATATACTGGTGATGGTGACATACTGGTGATGGTGACATACACTGGTGATGGTGACATACACTGGTGATGGTGACATACACTGGTGATGGTGACATACACTGGTGATGGTGACACACTGGTGATGGTGACATACACTGGTGATGGTGACATACTGGTGATGGTGACATACACTGGTGATGGTGACATACTGGTGATGGTGACACACTGGTGATGGTGACATACACTGGTGATGGTGACACACTGGTGATGGTGACATACACTAGTGATGGTAAGACACTGGTGATGGTGACATACACTGGTGAAAGTGACATACACTGATAATGGTGAAGTCAGTGCTGCCAACCACCGACACCTAACGAGCACTAACGAGGGAAGCTGACCTTGAAGTGCCTGGTCTTGTCAGTGACGGTGTGGCCATCAGACGGGTCGAGGGCGGCACTACAAGGTGGACCTCGAGGGCAGCGGCCCTGTCGCTCCACCCTCGGAGAGTCGTAGATGTCGACCTTGTTGCAGACAATTGGCCATGTCTTACAGAGTATTTATGTTGCGATATTCTACATTTTAAATCTTTAGATGTTTGCCCGACATAGAACTTATTACATTCCTTACAAGGTATTTTATAAATGACGCAATTATCACTACGAGGGCTGTTCCTAACTAATAGCTTACCAACAGTGTTTTCGTAGCTAAACATTACATCTATATTAAAAAGTTTCAAGGCCTTGACAATATTCTCAAACCCAGAGAAATATGGTAAACATAACACATTCTTTGGGCGAATCCTTTCACTGCATACATTATTATAATATGTACGACGTGCTTTGTTACGACAAACTTCCAAAAAATTCAGTGGGTAACAAAGCTTAAGACCAATTGAATCAATATTCTTAAATTCTTCGTCTAAGAATATTGATTCGATTGGTCTTAAGCTTTGTTACCCACTGAATTTTTTGGAAGTTTGTCGTAACATAGCACGTCGTACATATTATAATAATGTATGCAGTGAAAGGATTCGCCCAAAGAATGTGTTATGTTTACCATATTTCTCTGGGTTTGAGAATATTGTCAAGGCCTTGAAACTTTTTAATATAGATGTAATGTTTAGCTACGAAAACACTGTTGGTAAGCTATTAGTTAGGCACAGCCCTCGTAGTGATAATTGCGTCATTTATAAAATACCTTGTAAGGAATGTAATAAGTTATATGTCGGGCAAACATCTAAAGATTTAAAATGTAGAATATCGCAACATAAATACTCTGTAAGACATGGCCAATTGTCTAATGCTTTGTTTGTGCATTTGTCAGAAAAAGCTCACCAAATTGATTGGGAGAGTGCTTCTTCAATAACAAATTGTAAAAGCACCTATAACAGAAACATAATTGAATCTGCTTTGATACAGATCACCAAAGAAAGTAATTTGAATATTAGCAGTGGTCTATATAACTTAGATCCATTTCTAATAGATCAGCTAAAGGGCGATTTAAGTAGGATCATTGAAAAACATTTGTCTCACTAATTTATTGTATATATTTACCTCTTTATGTTATAATTACCTATGTATTATGCTTGTATGTCTGCTGTATCAGATGGGCCATTGGGCTACATCGGATGGGCCATTGGGCTACATCGGATGGGCCAATTGGGTGCATCTGATGGGCCAATGGGCCGTCTGCGTTGTATCGATAGATACAGCGATAGCAGGCGGCTTGACGTTTGCGAGGCACTACACATCAAGAAGTCAACACCAGCAATCAACAGCCAATTATTGCACAACTATATTCTACCCACCTCAAGACTCCGCTCCAATATAGAAGCATCAAGAAATATGGACCAATAGGCTTTCTACAAACACTTCTATTCAATACCCATTGTTTCTGTTCTGTCTTGTGTTGATACTTTTAATACCCTATTAATATCCCCTCTTGTTCTGTCTTGTGTTAATGCCACATCACCCCTCCCACCTCACTCAAATGTAGATATAAAAACAGAGATACGTAAGTTCTAATCAGTTGTGTATTTGTGAAGTCTTTGAAAATGTAATAAGTTTTACGAAACGCGCCCGTGTCGCGTCAGACTAGAAATAAAAATGAATTTTGGAGAAGTGATTTTTGATTTACCTCCAACAGTGAAGCGTAATGTACGAAAGATTGAGAAAATTCGTGTTAGAATTATTAATCTTACTTTTTCGGTCATATTTAATAATATATATATATATATATATATATATATATATATATATATATATATATATATATATATATATATATATATATATATATATATATATATATATATATATATATATGTGTGTGTGTGTGTGTGTGTGTGTGTGTATATCACGAAAATAAACACGTGATTAAGAATGTGACAATGTCAGACCACGGAGGAAAAATGAAACAGGAATTTCCTTAAGTACTTTCGTATATTAAATACATCTTCAGAAGGTCATTATATATATATATATATATATATATATATATATATATATATATATATATATATATATATATATATATATATAATATTTATTTATTTATATACAAGAAGGTACATTGGAGGTAAAGAGAGAACATAGAAATGATGTTGATTTTATATTCTTGTAAAGCCACTAGCACGCATATAGCGGTTTGGGCAAGTCCTTAACTAACAGATAATTATAAGTAGATAATTTACTGTATAATTGACAAAAAATGTTTACTGGTGCACTGTAAGATATTTTGACTTAATAAACAGAGACTAGATTAATACACAATAATAACAGAAAAAATAAAGGATAATTTACAGTTAAATTGACAAAAACAAAATTACAAGTTCATTGTAAGAAATTTTGGCACAATAAACAAAGATTAGATTAGTACACGATAATAACAATACACGATAATGAACAAGGATTACTAGGTACATTAGGATAACATTTCAGGGTTATTCATTGGTTCACTGAAGCACAATTTGACGACTTGAAGACAAATATATATATTTCTATTTCTGTTCTATTGACCATGAGTCCAAAAGACGACCCAGACGACTCTACAAAAGCATAAATTCACGTAAATGTTTAAGGAGACACGACAGCGAAACAGAGCAGACTCTGAATCGATCATACCAATCTAAGGAAGCTATACAAGAGATAAAAATATATTGAAAACTCTATGGAACTCATACCCCTATTTCAGATGTTGATGGAGTCGTTGGTTGTCGGAATAGGAGCCAATTCTACTTTAAACCAGAGCATGAAGGGAAGGGGTCTTGCCCTGGTTTCAAGACATGGGGTCTAGTCTGAGGCCTAATATAGTATATATGTATATGCTATACTAGGCATAGGAATATTTAAGTTTGTACTTTACATTGTCCAGAAAAAATGAAGTTGAAGTGAATAAAACAAAGTTCTACTATCTAATTGCTTAGAACGTCAATATTTGTATGATGGTGCGCATAGTTACATAAAATACTATCTAAACAGGAGGACGGGAGCTCTGTGAGATGTAGCTGCTCCAGTGGTTTGCAATTATCTCTTCTACAGTAACTAAGATGCCATCCCGTGATTCTTCTAGCCTTTCATCTAGTAAAAAGTCTCCGTGTGGGTTTGACTGTGAATTAGACCTTCTGAAATCTTGTCTTTGGTTCTTTTACATATCGCATTATTATTTTTTGTTCAGTTCCTCCCTTGTCTCCTAAATCTGAGTACATTGTCTCACGCAGATTATCTCCTAACTTATTTTTTGTTTTGTTTTTGTGAGGAGTAAAGAAGTTGGAGAGGCATAGGTGAAGGGAAGTTTAGAAGTGGGAAATACAATGAGAGATATGAAAGCAGGCGGGCTGCCCGCCTTGCTGACACGATGTTATGATAGCAGGCGGGCTGTCCGCCCTGCTGACACAATGTTATGATAGCAGGCGGGCTGTCCGCCTTGCTGACACGATGTTATGAAAGCAGACGGCCGTCTTGTACATACCAGTTGCGTTGCTCCTGGCAGTATGGGTTCGAGTCACTTCTGGGGTGTGAGTTGTCAGTTGCATATAGTCCTGGGGACCATTCAGGCTTGTTCGCATATATATATATATATATATATATATATATATATATATATATATATATATATATATATATATATATATATGTATATATATACACACACACATTTATATATATATATATATACACACATTTATATATATATATATACACATACATACATACATACATACATACATACATACATACATACATACATACATACATACATACATACATACATACATACATACATACATACATACATTAGCAACATTAAACATTAAACAAACTTGGAGCACAATTTCACAAATATTGGGATCAAAGAAGTCTTTAAATAACAAACCAACACTCCTTTCCAATAACGATGGTCAGCTTTCAGCCTCTGATTCTGTTATTGAGTTCAATAGGTTCTTCTCTTCCATTGGGTCATCCCTTGCAAATGATATTCCATCTTCCAGTACTGACATTAAGAACTATCTTACAGGTAACTATCCACAGTCTCTGTACCTAAAGCCTATTAATTCCACTGACGTCAATAAGATAATCCTTTCCCTTAAAACCAAGTCTAGTGCCCTTGAGGATATACCAACTTTAATTTACAAAAAAGCCTCCAGATCTTTAGCCCCTGCTATTGCTTTGCTCTTCAACAAGTCACTTGAACTCCAACCCTTTCCAGATATTCTAAAAAAAACGAGAGTAACGCCTGTCCACAAATGTGGTGATCTCACAGATGTTAACAACTACAGACCTATATCAATCCTGCCAAACTTGACAAAAAATTTTGAAAAACTAATCTATAAGCAGCTTTACTCATATCTAGCCAAACACAATATACTTAGCCCCTGCCAATATGGCTTCAGACCCAAAAAAAGCACTAACGATGCACTTATTAGTATGCTTAACTCGATTCATACAGCTCTTGATAAAAATGAGTTCCCTGTTGGGTTATTTGTGGACCTGCGTAAAGCTTTTGACACTGTTAACCACCAAAACCTTCTTCTTAAATTACATCATTATGGAGTCAGAGGTCACTCCCTGCAATACCTCAAATCCTACCTTACTGACAGGCTCCAGTATGTTTCCGTGAATAATACAATTTCTCCCACCCTACCCATCAACATTGGTGTTCCTCAGGGCAGCATACTTGGCCCTCTCCTCTTTCTCATCTACATTAATGACCTTCCAAATGCCTCCCAACACCTCAAACCAATTCTATTTGCTGACGACACAACCTTCATTTACTCCAGTCCTGACCCCCTTGCTCTAAATGCCACAGTAAATACTGAGCTAAATAAAGTCCATCTTTGGCTAACTGCCATCAAACTCACCCTTAACATTGACAAAACTTTCTATATTCTGTTTGGCAATAAATCCTCTAATCAATTAAATCTCAAAATAAACAATACCCAAATTTGTAACAAATTAGATGGCAAATTCCTTGGCATTCTCATTGACCACAAGCTGAATTTCCAGGGACACATTCTAAATATATCAAAAAAAGTTTCAAAAACTGTGGGCATTCTTTCTAAGATCAGATATTATGTACCACGCCCTGCCCTGGTGACTCTCTATTACTCCCTTATCTATCCATATCTCAACTATGGTATTTGTGCTTGGGGCTCAAAAATCACTTACGTCCTCTAATTACTCAACACAAAGCTGCTATTAGGACAATATCCAACTCTGGCCCCAGACATCACTCGGTGCCCCTACTCAAATCTCTGAATATGTTGGACATTAAGTCACTGCACATTCTCTCATGTGTATTATACATATATAAAACGCTAAATTATAATGCCAATCCTGACCTCAAAAGCTTCATGGAAGGTTGTAACAGAACCCATGAGCACTACACCAGAAATAAATACAGTTTTGATATTCCTAGAGTACGACTTAATCAAACTAGAAATGCTCTACAATTCAAGGGGCCCAGAATGTGGAATGACCTTCCCAACCATGTTAAAGACTGTACCTCTCTCAACCAGTTTAAGATAAAAACGAAGCTATACCTAATAAATTCCCTGTAACCTACCTTACCCTTCTATTGTCAACCAATGCCTGTTTTTTTTTTTTAAGAGCGCTGTTTGTCGACATAATTGTATTTGTGCTGCTTTTTCAGCTATGTTTTCATTTCTTGTTTTCATTCTACTCTTTATGCTCAATTAGTATTAAGCTTGTCATTTAAGTTTTTCATGCCCGAAACGCTTTGCGTAATAGTGGCTTTAGGCATTGTATGTACTAGCTCTACCTATAAGTCAACCAATCTTTGTAAAAATTTCTTGTATATGTGTACCTTACCTAAATAAACATTTATTTTATTTATTTATTTACATACATACATACACACATACTCATTTTTTCCAATTATTGGGGGAAGGATTTCTGGTCAGTATTTCATCTGTGAATTATGTACTGTGGGGCGGGGTTTTCATCTAGTAAATCGAGACTCTTTGGCCCCCAGCTGTGGGAGTGGGGCGTCTCATCTTGGGCCACCACCTATGGAAGTGAGGCGTCTCGTCTTGAGACACCAGCTGTGGGAGTGGGGCGTCTCATCTTGGGCCACCACCTATGGGAGTGAGGCGTCTCGTCTTGGGACACCAGCTGTGGGAGTGGGGCGTCTCGTCTTGGGACACCAGCTGTGGGAGTGGGGCGTCTCGTCTTGGACCACCAGCTGTGGGAGTGGGGCGTCTCGTCTTGGGACACCAGCTGTGGGAGTGGGGCGTCTCATCTTGGACCATCAGCTGTGGGAGTGGGGCGTCTCGTCTTGGGACACCAGCTGTGGGAGTGGGGCGTCTCATCTTGGGCCACCAGCTGTGGGAGTGGGGCGTCTCATCTTGGGCCACCAGCTGTGGGAGTGGGGCGTCTCATCTTGGGCAACCAGCTGTGGGAGCGGGGCGTCTCATTTTGGGCCACCAGCTGTGGGAGTGGGGCGTCTAATCTTGGGCCACCAGCTGTGAGAGTGGGGCGTCTCATCTTGGGCCACCAGCTGTGGGAGTGGGGCGTCTCATCTTGGGCCACCAGCTGTGGGAGTGGGGCGTCTCATCTTGGGCCACCAGCTGTGAGAGTGAAGCGTCTGATCTTGGGCCACCAGCTGTGGGAGTGGGGCGTCTGATCTTGGGCCACCAGCTGTGAGAGTGGGGCGTCTCATCTTGGGCCACCAGCTGTGAGAGTGGGGCGTCTCATCTTGGGCCACCAGCTGTGGGAGAGGGGCGTCTCATCTTGGGCCACCAGCTGTGGGAGTGGGGCGTCTCGTCTTGGGACACCAGCTGTGGGAGTGGGGCGTCTCATCTTGGGCCACCAGGTGTGGGAGTGGGGCGTCTCATCTTGGGCCACCAGCTGTGGGAGTGGGGCGTCTCATCTTGGGCAACCAGCTGTGGGAGCGGGGCGTCTCATTTTGGGCCACCAGCTGTGGGAGTGGGGCGTCTAATCTTGGGCCACCAGCTGTGAGAGTGGGGCGTCTCATCTTGGGCCACCAGCTGTGGGAGTGGGGCGTCTCATCTTGGGCCACCAGCTGTGGGAGTGGGGCGTCTCATCTTGGGCCACCAGCTGTGAGAGTGAAGCGTCTGATCTTGGGCCACCAGCTGTGGGAGTGGGGCGTCTGATCTTGGGCCACCAGCTGTGAGAGTGGGGCGTCTCATCTTGGGCCACCAGCTGTGAGAGTGGGGCGTCTCATCTTGGGCCACCAGCTGTGGGAGAGGGGCGTCTCATCTTGGGCCACCAGCTGTGGGAGTGGGGCGTCTCATCTTGGGCCACCAGCTGTGGGAGCGGGGCGTCTCATCTTGGGCCACCAGCTGTGGGAGCGGGGCGTCTCATCTTGGAGTAATCTTTCTAACATTGGGTCCTCTAACATTTCGATGGTGTTCCACACCCTGATGGCTTGGTGCTGCAGTCTGATGTTTAGTGGCTGTATGTTCAGGAGCTCCTGGATTGTCTGATCATATGGTGGATCAGGGGTGGTGGTGGTGGGGAAGTACTTGCCTAACAGTAACTACGGTATGGGCGAGATCTATTATAGATATAGATATAATATAAGAGAGAATGTCTATCTGTCTGTCTGTTCAAAGCGCCGTCTACCCGTGCATATTCATCAATTATTTTATGTACAAATGAAAATGTCTAAGCTGTTCTTTTACTACTAAGTGAACTAGGTGAACAGATGCATCAGGTGTAATGTAGCCCCCCCCCATAGGCCAACTACTAGTTTTTTACAGGATGCAATCCACAACAGTTGCCTAGCTCTCAGGCACAAATGTACTTCTAGGTGAAGAGCTGCGTCAGGTGTAAGGAAACGTGCTCATACATCTCGCCCTGAATGGGAATCGAACCTGGGACCATGCGGTTGTGACCTTAAATCTCTGAATATGTTAGATATTAAGTCCCTGCACATCCTCTCATGTGTACTCTATATAATTAAAACTCTGAACTGTAATGTCAATCCTGACCTTAGAAGCTTCCTGGAAGGTTGTAACAGAACCCATGAGCACCACACCAGAAACAAATACCTATTTGATATTCCAAGAGTACGACTTAATCAAACTAGAAATGCTCTACAAATCAAGGGACCCAGAATGTGGAATGACCTTCCAAATCATGTCAAAGACTGTGCCTCTCTCAACCAGTTTAAGAGGAAAACTAATTTGTATTATTAAGAATTAGTATTATTAAATTAGTATTATTAAAATTAGTATTATTATAAAGTATTATTAAATTAGTATTATTAAAAACTAATTTGTATTAAGTTCTAGTCTATTTTTTCCCCCACCTTGCCCGATACGCATATAAGTAGCATCAGGCATCGTACGTGCCAGCTCTGTCTATTACTCCAACATTCTGTCTGTAACTGATCTTCACTGTGCGTACCTTTACCTGAATAAATATCTTATCTAGGTGACAGGAAACGTTATTTGCTCAAACAGCTAAGTTAGCCCTGGCCAAACAAAAAATTGAAAATAATAAACTAGATGTTTGAGGGTAAACTAAACTAATATTGCTCCAGTGAATTCTTACATGAGTTTTTTTTATTTTTTTTATTTATATATATAAAAGAATTGTTACATTCTTGTATAGCCCCTAGCAGGCATAGCGTTTCGGGGAAATCTTTAATCGTTTTTTTTCCCCTGGAATACTGTGGTGTTTGTGTGTTACTGAGGAAGTCTTGGTTGTAGGGTTGATGTAAAGTCATGACTTGGTTACTGACTTTAATACTTAATATAATTACATGACTAGTAGCTACCAAGCTTGGCTGGCGTCCTGTACGCTCTCTTGTTTACCTTCTCTCTCTCTCTGGCGTCTCAGCCGCCGCACATAGAAAACGGATGGTACCATTTTCTGTGAACATGACATCCCTCCTTTTCTTTAAAAAGAATGAATACAGGATGTCTACCATGCTTGTAGCACAAAGCAAAGTTATTGACACAAAGTAAGTTATTACCATATCAAGAGATACTGCATACATTTAACATTAATTAAGCACACAAAGAATTTAAACAACTTAATCTTTTCCACAAAGGATTTCAATGTTAAAAATACATATGCAATGTTAAACAAACATGAAAGAAACTGTACTACAAAGTTACAAAATATTGAATGAGATATCTGCATTATTCAAACAATATTAAATTTAGTTTAGCACAATAAGTAAATACTTTTCATTACATAGGAACACAATTAATCATCAAATCGTGTAGGGCGTTTAACATGACGTTTAGGACGAGAGTCCTTAACTGCAATAACATCCCTTGATGAATTGTTTGTCGGGTTATAACTATTTTTTTCTTTTTCTTTTGCACGACTTTGCACTTCATCATTTTCTACACTAGTTGGAATCACTTTGAAATAAGCCATATTACGTGTTATACTATGATCTCTATTACTAGCTGTTACCATAGTTCCTTTTACACTAATCACTTTATATGGTTTTGTATCATACGGCATATCTAACTTTCCCTCTTTTTTCTTTTTAACGAGAACAGTGTCTCCAACCTTTATGAACTGTTCCTTTGCACGTTGATCATGAGCAATTTTCATTTTGCCCTTGGCTAGTGCATCCTTCTGAGCGAGACGTTTATCCGTTACCTCGGCTGGCATGACGGGTAGTGCGATTCTCATAGGACGTCCAAATAAAAGTTCGCCAGGCGACTTGCCCAGTGTTCCATGTGGTGTTGCACGGTAGTTCCTGAGAAAAGCATACATAGCTTGTTTCCAGGATCGTCCTTCGGCATGAGCACAGCGTACCGCTTTCATGAGAGGTTGCATGAATCTCTCAACTTCTCCATTTGCTTGAGGATGTAGTGGCATCACACGGCGGTGTTTGAATCCAATATGCTCAGCAAAGTTGACAAAGTCTTGTCCATTGAATGGCGGTCCATTGTCCGTCTTGACAACTTCAGGAATGCCAAAGTTTGAAAAGATCTTGTCAAGTTTCGGGATGACGGCCTTTGCAGATGTGGAATTGATGATTTCTACTTCTGGGTAACGTGAGTGATCATCAATGACTACCATCAAGTACTCTCCAGTTGGTAGTGGTCCGCAGAAGTCCATTGATACTTCCGTCCATGGTGCAGCAGGTAGTGGTGAAGGTTGTAGAGGTGTTGGTCTTGAAGTATCCACTGCAGCTTGGCAAGGGACACAGGCATCATGCATATCCTTTGCTTGACGATCAATGCCAGGAAACCACACCTTTTCTCGTAGCAGCTGTTTCGTCCTAACAAGACCTTGGTGTCCTTGATGTGCAAGCTTCAGAGCACGTTGCTGGAGAACAGCTGGAATCACGATACGAGTACCTCGCAGCACAGTGTCGCGTTGTTGCGTAACACTTAATTCTGTCTGGATGCGTTCAAGTGCTTTGAATGCATCTTGGTCAACTCCTGAGGGTGGGATGCGTGGAAACTTTTTCTTAGTCAATGCATCCACTGTTGCTTGCAGAGTTGGGTCCTCTAGGGTTGCAGTACGGATTTCATCAAGAGTAAGAGCCTTAGGGACTGCATCACAGGTTACAGAGTGTACATATTCCTCGGCAACTTGCTGATGCTTGGTGATGGTGAAACTGTTGGCAGGATGTCGACTGATGTAATCAGCGGGATTGCCTGCACCCGGCTTGTATTTCACCGTAAAGTTGTATGGTTGCAGACGAAGAGCCCATCTCTCAATGCGAGCTGGTGGTTTGGACTTTGGATTATTGAAGATGGTCTCCAACGGTTTGTGGTCAGTGACTATCGTGGTGAAGGGTGCACCAAGCAGATACACATTGAAGTGTTCACAGCCCCATACAAGAGCAAGAGCTTCCTTCTCTGTCTGACTGTATCGTTGCTCAACATCTGTGAGAGAACGGCTGGCGTAGGCAATTACTACTCGGGAATCTGGTTGACCAGGTTTGTGTTGGGCTAAAACAGCACCTAATCCAACAGGACTAGCATCCACCGTTAACTCAGTGTCCATTGATGGATCAAAGTATGCAGCAGTCGCATTCTCTACTAGTGCATCTTTCACAGCATCAAATGCATTTTGCTCGATATCGCTCCAGTACCATGATGCATTTTTCTTCAGGAGCTCACGTAGAGGCTTCGTAATGGTAGCAAAATCTGGAATGAAGCGAGAACAGTAGTTTGCCATTCCCAGAAAACTATGTACTTCAGTGGACGTTGAAGGAGGTGCAGCATTCTTGATATCTGCAACTTTCTTAGGATCTGGAGACAGACCTTTGTCACTAAGTACATGTCCAAAGAATTCAATTTTATGTTGATTGAACTCACACTTTGCTCGGCTTAGCGTCAAATTCTTTTCTCGTAAGCGTTGCAATGTTGCACGAAGAGCTTTGTCGTGTTCAGCTTGGGTACGGCCATAAACAATGATGTCATCAGACATGTTGTCAGCATTAGGTATGTCTTGCAATACCTGGCTGATGATGTGCTGGAATACCTCGGCAGCACTGTTGATACCAAAACTCAGGCGCTTGTACCTATACAGACCTCGATGTGTCGTAAACGTTGTGATGAATCGACTCTCCTCATCAAGTTCAAGCTGATGATAGCCCTTGTTTAAATCTAACTTGCTGAATACAGTTGCACCATTCAAGCGGTAGATCATATCATCTACAGTCGGTGTAGGATGACGTTCACGCATTATTGCCTTGTTGGGAACACGCATGTCCACACAAATGCGTATCTCATCTGGATTCTTCGGCTTTGGTGGAGTGACAATTGGGCTTACCCATGGTGTTGGGCCTGTTACTGGTTCAATGATATCTAGTTCTATCAGCCTATCCAGTTCGGCATCGACTTTCTTGCGAGTATGGAATGGTTGTCGGCGATGTGGTTGGGCAACTGGAATTACATCTGGGTTGATATGCAGATGTACTTTGCTATCAGTATAACAACCTATGGATTTAAATCGATCAGAAAATTCAGCAACAATACCATCAACATTGTTTGCAGATTCCACTGCTACAGCATTAGAAAGCTGAAGTAGCCCCAATTTGGTTGAAGTCGTGTAACTGAGTAAAGACTCCTTTGCATTCCTAACAACATGGAATGTAGTAATGAGCATTGCATTCTTTGACTTAATCTCTGCAGTGAAAGTTCCAATCACTGGCAAGGCTACCTTTGAAGCATAGGCAGTGGCTTTGCCATTATAGTTCTCAAGCTTTGGGAACTGTTTTTTAAATTTCTCATAGTGGCACTCAGCAATGGTATCAATGTTTGATCCAGTGTCAATGAGAACTTTGAGACAAATACCAGCAATGTATACACATGTCTCTGGGTTGTTTGGAAGATCATTCCATTCTGTGATTGATTGTACTCCAGAAGTATAATCACATTCACTGTCATCTGAGACTGGTTGTAATGAAATGTTGTCTTGTACATTATTAACATTCTGGATATGAGGTGCAATATCGTGTTTACCACCTCGACCCCTATGACCTGATCCTCGTACAGTGCTTTTATTCATTGACTGTGGTTTCTTTAGTGCGGAACGACACATAGCACCAAAATGACCTAGTTTTCCACACTCATAGCACTTCTTACCTTGAGCAGGACAAACATTATCTTGGTGTGGGTAGTCTCCTCCACAATTGTAACATTTATTGTTGACACCCTCTGATGTGGGTCGTTGTGACTGCTTGAGCCTTGTTCCTTGACCCCAGTTGTGACGTAGTTCTCGGCTAAATTTACTGTTAGGTTTGCCATGATATCTTCTTTGATCACGGTGTCCTCCCTGAACCTTACGTACCTCATCACTGTTAGTAACAGTGGCAGAACCGTTATTAGCACTGCACTCCATGACACGAGCATCACGTGCAGCATCTTCCATTCGACGAGCCATATCCAGTATCTTGGTAAGAGAACTGTCATCATCAACAAGTTCTAGAGCTCTTCGACGGAGACGTGTAGATGTGCATGTTTCAATTATTTGCTGTTTGATTTCTTTGTCAACATCAGCAAACTCACAATGGGCTGCTAAACCCTGCAGACGTGTGTGGTATTGATCCACAGTTTCATTAGAGAGTTGTTTTGCTCTCCTGAAATGCATAATTTCCATTGCAGTATTTTGCCTTGGTTTGAAATGCTCTGTTAGTTTGGCTTTGGCAGTGTCATAATCTTTGGCACCACCAGTGTCTTTCAGTGTGTCAAAGATGTCACAAACTCTATCACCTGCATAATGAAGTAGAAAGGCACGCTTTCTTTCAGCACTTTTGATGTCAGAAACTATCAACAAATTTTCAAACTTTTTAAGCCATTTGACCCACCTCTGTGACAGGTTTGTCTGGTCACAGTCAGGATCAAATGCAGGAAACTGAGGTATATTTGCCATTTTTACTGAATAAATGTAACTTATCACTTAAATGTTCCTCAGAATATTAAACACTTACTGCACTGAATATGTTAGTCAAGAATTCACTGTAATTACTTTAATTTTGCAAAGCACACAAGCATTTTAATGCAAAAGTTCACAACAGTGCACAATATAGCAGCAACTGACTTCTTACCTAGCCCTTGTGTACATGTGTTGTTCCTACTCACAGCAGCACAGCAGTTGTCAGCAGTTGGTACAGCAGTTGGTACAGCAGTTGGTACAGCAGTTGGTACAGCAGTTGGTACAGCAGTTGGTGCAGCAGTTGGTACAGCAGTCAGTTCAGTGTGATGAATTTTGTAGCACGAAGCGTCGTTTCGTAACCAAAACATCAGGTTTTGTACACATCAAAGCGTCGTTTCGTACACAACGTCGGCAGATTCCTCAGTACACAGTTTCTTCAGCACAGCTTGGGTAGCACACAGCTTGGGTAGCACACAGCATTAGTTAGCACACAGCATCGTTTAGCACACAGCATTGGTTAGCACACAGCATCGGTTAGCATACAGCATCGGGTATGGCGCTCACAGCTTCTCTTCCTCCTCCAGGCAGCATGCTTCTCCCTTGTGTTTGAAACTGAACAAATACCTGCGTTCACAGTTCATCCTCGTCGCCAATGTGGTGTTTGTGTGTTACTGAGGAAGTCTTGGTTGTAGGGTTGATGTAAAGTCATGACTTGGTTACTGACTTTAATACTTAATATGATTACATGACTAGTAGCTACCAAGCTTGGCTGGCATCCTGTACGCTCTCTTGTTTACCTTCTCTCTCTCTCTGGCGTCTCAGCCGCCGCACATAGAAAACGGATGGTACCATTTTCTGTGAACATGACAAATACGACCCGCCAAATCGTTTAACAACCAGGTACCCATTCACTACAGACTAATCCTCACCTGCTACGTAATATTGCACAGTTGCAAATAAAAGCAAACTTGGCATTTGACAGCTTCACATACTTCACAGATGGATCAGTAGACCAGCAGGGACAAGAAACCGGAGCTGCAGTTAAAGCAGGAAACTCTAAATATTTCGAGACTCTCAAACGGGTGTTCGACTTTACACACAGAGATGCTAGCCATTCCAAAGGCTTTGGAACATGCTCTTGCTGAACACCGACAACTGTATGTTATCATACATACAGATTCAAGAACCGCCATTGAAACATTGCAACAAGAACACATATGTGACAACAGCCATCTGATAGCAAATGTCATATCATTCATGCAAACACTCAAACGACAAGGCCGTCGGGTACTTATCAATTTGGTGCCAAGTCATGTGGGAATAATAGGAAGTGACATTGCAGACGAAGCTGCAAAACTTGCCACTAGGAGAAGAAATATAGAAATTTTTATACCACAGAGTTTATGACAGATTAAGAAAGTCATTAGAAACAGAGCAATGCAAAAGATGTACAGTGACCACAACACAGCAGTTGCAACATCAGGATCTGCAGGTTGGTACAAGAATTAATCAACTACGAACCACTTATGTTGGTGAAAGGGAACAGTAGAGTAACAGAAGTACACTTACATCGCATCAGGCTTGGATACCCATGTGCATGGGAAATAGGCTTACAGGTTCAGGAAGATGAGAGGAAATGTCAGCACTGTGGAGAAATGCTCGACAGACCACTGGAACATTATCTAACACAGTGCACAGTTACAAACCCATTAAGATTTCAACTTAGATTCAACAGAGCAGAAGTTGTTAAACACGTGGGACAAAATCTTACTGAAGCGACCATACGAGTCATAAATACTAATACTCCGCCCCAAGTAAAACAGAAACAAGCAACACTTAGTGGGCCAGCCAGAGGCTTAGGGCCCGCGCAGGAATATCCCTGAAAAAAAAACTGCTGGGCGA
>NC_091168.1:46961937-47121937 GCF_040958095.1 Procambarus clarkii | reverse complement strand
AAACGATTACATTAACATAAGACGAATATCGGAAAGAAATTATGAGAACGATATTGCGATCAAAGCGAAAAAGCAACCTAAGTTACTACACAGCCATATAAGAAGAAAAATGTCGGTGAACGACCAAGTGACAAGACTAAGGAAGACAGAGGGGGCATATACTGAAAATGACAAGGAAATCTGTGAGGCACTAAATGCCAGTTTCCATGGAGTGTTCACAACCGAGCCTGAGCAGCTCCCATTGTTGGAAGGGGTTACCCTAGATAAAAGACTATCAGATATAGAAGTGACAGCAGAGGAGGTAATGAAACAGTTGACAACACTGGATGCAACTAAAGCAGTTGGACCAGACAAAGTATCACCGTGGATACTAAAAGAGGCAGCGCAGGCCCTCAGCGTGCCTCTCACAATGATCTTTAATGAGTCACTTATGTCGAGAGAATTGCCCAGTTGCTGGAAGAAGGCAAATGTCGTACCGATCTTCAAGAAAGGCGATAGGGAGGAGGCACTTAACTATAGACCTGTATCACTGACAAGCATGCCCTGTAAAACACTGGAAAGAATAATTAGGCTACGACTGGTTGCATACATGGAGAACGTTAGGTTTGTAAACAAACATCAACTTGGGTTCTGGAAAGGGAAATCGTGCCTAACAAACCTTTTGGAATTCTATGATAAAATAACAAGGATAAGACAGGACAGAGATGGTTGGGCGGACTGCATATTTCTGGACTTCCAAAAAACCTTTGATACAGTACCGCACATGAGACTGCTGTTCAAACTCGAGAGGCAGGCGGGGGTGGGAGGAAAGGTCCCAGCATAGATAAGGAACTACCTAACAGGAAGGAGCCAAAGAGTTACGGTAAGGGAAGAGAAGTCGACTGGCGAACAGTAACGAGTGGAGTACCTCAAGGATCGGTGCTGGGACCAATTCTATTTCTAATATATGTTAACGACATGTTTACAGAAGTAGAGTCCTACATGTCGATATTTGCAGATGACGCAAAGTTGTTGAGAAGAGTAGTGACAGATGAGGATTGCAGGATCCTCCAAGAAGACCTGAACAGGTTGCAGAGATGGTCAGAGAAATGGCTACTGAAGTTCAACACGAGCAAATGTAAAGTTATGGAAATGGGACTAGGAGATAGGAGACCAAAGGGACAGTACACAATGAAGGGGAACAGCCTACCTGTGACGACGCGCGAAAGAGACCTGGGTGTGGACGTAACACCTAATCTATCTCCTGAGGCACATATAAATAGGATAACGACAGCAGCGTACTCTACACTGGCGAAAGTTAGAACATCATTCAGAAACCTAAGTAAGGAGGCATTTAGGGCGCTTTACACTGCCTACGTGAGGCCAGTCTTAGAGTATGCCGCCTCATCATGGAGTCCCCCATCTGAAGAACTATATAAGGAAACTGGAAAATGTTCAGAGGTTTGCAACGAGACTCGTCCCAGAGCTACGAGGGATGGGGTATGAGGAGCGCCTGAGGGAACTGTGCCTTACGATACTAGAAAGAAGAAGGGAGAGGGGGGACATGATAGGAACGTATAAAATACTCAGGGGGATTGACAGAGTGGACAAAGACGAAATGTTCATACGGAATAATAACAGAACGAGGGGACATGGGTGGAAGCTGGAAACTCAGATGAGTCACAGGGATGTTAGGAAGTTTTCTTTTAGCGTGAGAGTAGTGGTAAAATGGAATGCACTTAAGGAACAGGTTGTGGAAGCAAACTCTATTCATAATTTTAAAACCAGGTATGATAGAGGAAATAGGACCATAGTCATTGCTGTAAACAACCGATGCTTGAAAGGCGGGATCCAAGAGTCAATGCTCGATCCTGCAGCCACAACTAGGTGAGTACACACACACACACACACACACACACACACACACACACACACACACACACACACACACACACACAACAATCACTGGCAACAGGGGAACTGCCAGATATTTGGAAAGCAGCTAACGTAGTCCCGATATACAAGAAAGGGGATAGACAGGAGGCACTGAACTACATGCCAGTGTCCCTAACCTGCATACCATGCAAGCTGATGGAGAAGATTGTGCGAAAAAAACTAGTGGAGCATCTGGAGCGAAGGAACTTTGTAACACAGCATCAACATGGGTTCAGGGATGGCAGGTCCTGCCTCACAGGGTTACTTGAATTCTACGACCAGGCAACAAAAATAAGGCAAGAAAGAGAAGGGTGGGCAGACTGCATATTTTTGGATTGTCAGAAAGCCTTTGATACAGTGCCACACAAGAGGCTAGTGCGAAAGTTGGAGATGCAGGCTGGAGTGAGAGGGAAGGTACTCCGGTGGATAGAGGAGTACCTAAGCAACAGGAGACAACGAGTCTGTGTGAGGGGTGAGGTCTCAGATTGGCGAGACGTCACAAGTGGAGTCCCGCAGGGGTCAGTCCTTGGACCTATACTGTTTCTGGTATATGTAAATGATCTCCCAGAGGGTATAGATTCGTCCTCTCAATGTTTGCCGACGATGCAAAAATTATGAGGAGGATTGAAACAGAGGATGATAGTAGGAGGCTACAAGATGACCTGGATAGACTGAGTGAATGGTCCAACAAATGGCTGTTGAAGTTCAACCCGAGTAAATGCAAAGTAATGAAACTAGGCAGTGGAAACAGGAGGCCAGGCACAGGATACAGAATAGGAGATGAAGTACTTAATGAAACAGACAGAGAGAAAGATCTAGGAGTTGATATCACACCAAACCTGTCTCCTGAAGCCCACATAAAGAGAATAACGTCTGCGGCATATGCGAGGCTGGCTAACATCAGAACGGCGTTCAGGAACCTGTGTAAGGAATCATTCAGAATCTTGTACACCACATATGTAAGACCAATCCTGGAGTATGCGGCCCCAGCATGGAGCCCGTACCTTGTCAAGCACAAGACGAAGCTGGAAAAAGTCCAAAGGTATGCTACTAGACTAGTCCCAGAACTAAGAGGCATGAGTTATGAGGAAAGGCTGCGGGAAATGCACCTTACGACACTGGAAGACAGAAGAGTAAGGGGGGACATGATCACAACCTACAAAATCCTCAGGGGAATCGACAGGGTAAACAAGGATGAACTATTCAACACTGGTGGGACGCGAACAAGGGGACACAGGTGGAAGCTGAGTACCCAAATGAGCCACAGAGACGTTAGAAAGAACTTTTTCAGTGTCAGAGTAGTTAGTAAATGGAATGCATTAGGAAGTGATGTGGTGGAGGCTGACTCCATACACAGTTTCAAATGTAGATATGATAGAGCCCAATAGGCTCAGGAATCTGTACACCAGTTGATTGACGGTTGAGAGGCGGGACCAAAGAGCCAGAGCTCAACCCCCGCAAGCACAATTAGGTGAGTACACACACACACACACACACACACACACACACACACACACACACACACACACACACACACACACACACACACACACACACACACACACACACATACCCTCCCTGTCCCTCCCCCTTCACTTGACCCCCCACCCCTCATCCCAGTATCCTCTGCAACCCTGGTATCCACCTCACAAATCCTCACACGCATGGCACAGCTTCCTCCACCAGCAGAACACTCACCAAGGAGGAGATTTGAGATGGGACAGAAGAAAGTGAGCCTCAAGGCAATGTACACTAACATGGATGGCATTACAAATAAAGCAAATGAACTTGGAGAATGGGTACTAGAGGAAAACCCAGACATAATAGCTCTCACAGAAACAAAGCTGACGAAAACAATAACAAATGCAGTGTTCCCACAGGACTATTATGTTATGAGAAAAAAGAGAGAAGGAAGAGGTGGGGGTGGTGTAGCTCTGCTGGTAAGAAAAGGCTGGGATTTTGAGTTGGTTGTTGAGGGATGTGAAGGTTTCAGTGACTACATAATAGGAACAATAACAACTGGAGGGCGAAAAATTATAGTCGTAGTCATATATAATCCACCACCAAATGACAGAAGACCCAGACAGGAATATGATAGAAACAATATGGCCACCATTAACATAATAGAGAGAGCAGCTTCTGTTGCTTGCAGGAATGGATCTGGACTACTAATCATGGGAGACTTCAACCATGGGAAGATAGATTGGGGGAACAGAGACCCGTATGGAGGACCAGAAACATGGAGAGCTAAGCTGCTGGACGTGGCAACAAGAAACTTTCTAAGCCAGCACATCAAGGATCCAACAAGAATGAGAGGAGAAGATGAACCAACAATGCTTGATCTGATATTTACCCTAAATGAGTGGGATATAAGGGAATTCAAGATGGAAGCACCCTTGGGAATGAGTGATCACAGTGTACTGAGCTTTGAGTACCTGGTAGAGCTAGGAATTATCCCCCCCCCCCCTGAAAAAGAACTAGGAAACAAAAGGCTGGCATACCGAAATGGAAATTATGAGGAGATGAGAAGCTTCCTAAGGGAAATACCTTGGGACACAGACCTCAGAGCTAAGTCTGTACAAGATATGATGGACTATGTCGCCCAAAAGTGTCAGGAGGCAGTAAGCAGATACATTCCGGCCCAAAAGGAAAAATCCGAGAAGCAAAAGAAGAATCCATGGTATAATAGGGCATGTATGGAAGCAAAGAAACTGAACAAAAGGGCGTGGAGGAACTTCCGGAATAACAGAACACCAGAAAGCAGAGAGAGATACCAGAGAACCAGGAATGAGTATGTTAGGGTGAGAAGAGAAGCGGAGAAAAGTTATGAAAATGATATAGCAAACAAAACCAAGACCGAACCAAAGCTACTCCACAGTCACATCAGAAGGAAAACAACAGTGAAAGAACAGGTAGTGAAACGTAGAACAGGCGAGGACAGGTATACAGAGAATGACAAAGAGGTGTGTGATGAACTCAACAAGAGGTTCCAAGAGGTCTTCACAACAGAACAAGGTGAGGTCACTGTGCTAGGAGAAAGGGAAGTAAACCAGGCGGCCTAGGAAGAGTTCGAAAATATGAGAGAGGAGGGTCAAGAGACACCTGCTGGATCTGGATGTTAGAAAGGCTGTTGGTCCAGATGGGATCTCACCATGGGTACTGAAAGAGTGTTCAGAGGCACTTTGCTTGCCACTCTCCATAGTGTATAGTAGGTCACTGGAGATGGGAGACCTACCAGAAATATGGAAGACGGCGAATGTGGTCCCAATATACAAAAAGGGCGACAGGCAAGAGGCACTGAGCTACAGGCCAGTGTCCTTGACTTGTATACCATGCAAGATGATGGAGAAGATCGTGAGAAAAAACCCTGGTAGCACATCTGGAGAGAAGGGACTTCGTGACAAATCGCCAACATGGGTTCAGGGAGGGTAAATCTTGCCTGACTGGCTTAATAGAATTCTATGACCAGGTGACACAGATTAAGCAAGAAAGAGAGGGCTGGGCGGACTGCATTTTCTTGGACTGTCGGAAAGCCTTTGACACAGTACCGCATAAGAGGTTGGTACATAAGCTGGAGAGACAGGCAGGTGTAGCTGGTAAGGTGCTCCAGTGGATAAGGGAGTACCTAAGCAATAGGAAACAGAGAGTTACGGTGAGGGGTGAGTCCTCCGATTGGCGTGAAGTCATCAGTGGTGTCCCACAGGCCTCTGTACTCGGTCCTATCTTGTTTCTGATATATGCAAATGATCTCCCGGAAGGTATAGATTCATTTCTCTCAATGTTTGCGGACGATGCCAAAATTATGAGAAGGATTAAGACAGAAGAGGACTGTTTGAGGCTTCAAGAAGACCTGGACAAACTGAAGGAATGGTCGAACAAATGGTTGTTAGAGTTTAACCCAACCAAATGTAATACAATGAACATAGGTGTAGGGAGCAGGAGGCCAAATACAAGGTATCATCTGGGAGAGGAAATTCTTCAGGAGTCAGAGAAAGAAAAAGACTTGGGAGTTGATATCACGCCAGACCTGTCTTCTGCAGCACATATCAAGAGGATAACATCAGCGGCATATGCCAGGCTGGCCAACATACGAACGGCATTCAGAAACTTGTGTAAAGAATCATTCAGAACTTTGTATACCACATATGTCAGGCCAATCCTGGAGTATGCAGCCCCAGCATGGAGTCCATATCTAGTCAAGGATAAGACTAAACTGGAAAAGGTTCAAAGGTTTGCCACCAGACTAGTACCCGAGCTGAGAGGTATGAGCTACGAGGAGAGACTACGGGAATTAAACCTCACTTTGCTGGAAGACAGAAGAGTTAGGGGGGACATGATCACCACATTCAAGATTCTCAAGAGAATTGATAGGGTAGATAAAGAAAGTCTATTTAACACAAGGGGAACACGTACAAGGGGACACAGGTGGAAACTGAGTGCCCAAATGAGCCACAGAGATATTAGAAAGAACGTTTTTAGTGTCAGAGTGGTGGACAAATGGAATGCATTAGGAAGAGATGTGGTGGAGGCTGACTCCATACACAGTTTCAAGTGTAGATATGATAGAGCCCAGTAGGCTCAGGAATCTGTACACCAGTTGATTGACAGTTGAGAGGCGGGACCAAAGAGCCAAAGCTCAACCCCCCCACAAGCACAAATAGGTGAGTACACACACACACACACACATACACCTATACCCTCACAAAAAACAGCACACCCACCTAATAGAACACTCGTACAACAAAGCTGTACGCTGGAAGCACTTGGATGTGGACAACAAAACTAGATGAACCCTACACCTCCGCCTCCCACAATATGAAGGGTGGGCATGACTTGGGCAAAATTTACTAATGAACTTTTAAACAAAAAATAAAATAAAAATTCAACTGATGTGTAAGAGTAAGTACTGGAACAACAGCCCCAAAATATTGAGATATTAGAGACAAAACTAATGGACATCGCAATACAATAATGTATAACATTATCTCCACGACTACTGATGAGGTTACAAATAAGTCCACTGAGCAACAGTAACAGTGTGATGGATCTACAATCAAAAATTATTGAAATAATGGAGAGAAAACTTATAATCGTAAAATGGAATTTAATATTCAAAAACATTGCCAAACATTCACGAATGAGACAGATAGGACATAGTTGGGAAATAGCTGTGTATTTCCTACTTTTTAAAGGGTACATGTTCAATTCCTAATTTTCCAAGTCGGGCGCCATTCCTTCAGCCTGTCCTCATATCCCAGCTCCTTGTCCTCATATCCCAGCTCCTTGTCCTCATATCCCAGCTCCTTGTCCTCATACCCCAGCTCCTTGTCCTCATATCCAGCTCCTTGTCCTCATATCCCAGCTCCTTGTCCTCATATCCCAGCTCCTTGTCCTCATACCCCAGCTCCTTGTCCTCATATCCCAGCTCCTTGTCCTCATACCCCAGCTCCATGTCCTCATATCCCAGCTCCTTGTCCTCATATCCCAGCTCCTAGTCCTCATATCCCAGCTCCTTGTCCTCATATCCCAGCTCCTTGTCCTCATATCCCAGCTCCTTGTCCTCATATCCCAGCTCCTTGTCCTCATATCCCAGCTTCATGTCCTCATATCCCAGCTCCATGTCCTCATATCCCAGCTCCTTGTCCTCATATCCCAGCTCCTTGTCCTCATTCCCCAGCTCCTTCTCCTCATATCCCAGCTCCTTGTCCTCATATCCCAGCTCCTTGTCCTCATACCCCAGCTCCTTGTCCTCATATCCCAGCTCCTTGTCCTCATACTCCAGCTCCATGTCCTCATATCCCAGCTCCTTGTCCTCATATCCCAGCTCCTTATCCTCATAACCCAGCTCCTTGTCCTCATATCCCAGCTCCATGTCCTCATATCCCAGCTCCATGTCCTCATATCCCAGCTCCTTGTCCTCATATCCCAGCTCCATGTCCTCATATCCCAGCTCCATGTCCTAATATCCCAGCTCCTTGTCCTCATATCCCAGCTCCATGTCCTCATATCCCAGCTCCATGTCCTCATATCCCAGCTCCTTGTCCTCATATCCCAGCTCCTTGTCCTCATAACCCAGCTCCTTGTCCTCATGTCCCAGCTCCTTGTCCTGATATCCCAGCTCCATGTCCTCATATCCCAGCTCCATGTCCTCATATCCCAGCTCCTTGTCCTCATATCCCAGCTCCTTGTCCTGATATCCCAGCTCCATGTCCTCATATCCCAGCTCCATGTCCTCATATCCCAGCTCCTTGTCCTCATATCCCAACTCTTTGTCCTCATATCCCAGCTCCTTGTCCTCATATCCCAGCTCCATGTCCTCATATCCCAGCTCCATGTCCTCATATCCCAGCTCCTTGTCCTCATATCCCAGCTCCTTGTCCTCATATCCCAGCTCCTTGTCCTCATATCCCAGCTCCTTGTCCTCATATCCCAGCTCCTTCTCCTCATACCCCAGTTCCTTGTCCTCATATCCCAGCTCCTTGTCCTCATATCCCAGCTCCTTGTCCTCATATCCCAGCTCCTTGTCCTCATACCCCAGCTCCTTGTCCTCATATCCCAGCTCCTTGTTCTCATATCCCAGCTCCTTGTCCTCAAATCCCAGCTCCTTGTCCGCATACCCCAGCTCCTTGTCCTCGTATCCCAGCTCCTTGCCCTCATATCCCAGCTCCTTGTCCTCGTACCCCAACTCCTTGTCCTCATACCCCAGCTCCTTGTCCTCATACCCCAGCTCCTTGTCCTCATATCCCAGCTCGTTGTCCTCATATCCCAGCTCCTTGTCCTCATACCCCAGCTCCTTGTCCTCATACCCCAGCTCCTTGTCCTCATACCCCAGCTCCTTGTCCTCATACCCCAGCTCCTTGTCCTCATACCCCAGCTCCTTGTCCTCATATCCCAGCTCCTTGTCCTCATATCCTAGCTCCTTGTCCTCATATCCCAGCTCCTTGTCCTCATACCCCAGCTCCTTGTCCTCATATCCCAGCTCCTTGTCCTCATACCCCAGTTCCTTGTCCTCATACCCCAGCTCCTTGTCCTCATACCCCAGCTCCTTGTCCTCATATCCCAGCTCCTTGTCCTCATATCCCAGCTCCTTGTCCTCATACCCCAGCTCCTTGTCCTCATATCCCAGCTCCTTGTCCTCATACCCCAGCTTCTTGTCCTCATATCCCAGCTCCTTGTCCTCATTTCCCAGCTTCTTGTTCTCATATCCCAGCTCCTTGTCCTCATATCCCAACTCCTTGTCCTCATACCCCAGCTCTATGTCCTCATATCCCAGCTCCTTGTCCTCATATCCCAGCTCCTTCTCCTCATACCCCAGCTCCTTGTCCTCATATCCCAGCTCCTTGTCCTCATATCCCAGCTCCTGGTCCTCATATCCCAGCTCCTTGTCCTCATATCCCAGCTCCTTGTCCTCATATCCCAGCTCCATGTCCTCATATCCCAGCTCCTTGGCCTCATATCCCAGCTCCATGTCCTCATATCCCAGCTCCATGTCCTCATATCCCAGCTCCATGTCCTCATATCCCAGCTCCATGTCCTCATATCCCAGCTCCAAGTCCTCATATCCCAGCTCCATGTCCTCATATCCCAGCTCCTTGTCCTCATATCCTAGCTCCTTGTCCTCATAACCCAGCTCCTTGTCCTCATATCCCAGCTCCTTGTCCTGATATCCCAGCTCCATGTCCTCATATCCCAGCTCCATGTCCTCATATCCCAGCTCCTTGTCCTCATATCCCAGCTCCATGTCCTCATATCCCAGCTCCATGTCCTAATATCCCAGCTCCTTGTCCTCATATCCCAGCTCCATGTCCTCATATCCCAGCTCCATGTCCTCATATCCCAGCTCCATGTCCTCATATCCCAGCTCCTTGTCCTCATATCCCAGCTCCTTGTCCTCATAACCCAGCTCCTTGTCCTCATATCCCAGCTCCTTGTCCTGATATCCCAGCTCCATGTCCTCATATCCCAGCTCCATGTCCTCATATCCCAGCTCCTTGTCCTCATATCCCAGCTCCTTGTCCTGATATCCCAGCTCCATGTCCTCATATCCCAGCTCCATGTCCTCATATCCCAGCTCCTTGTCCTCATATCCCAACTCTTTGTCCTCATATCCCAGCTCCTTGTCCTCATATCCCAGCTCCATGTCCTCATATCCCAGCTCCATGTCCTCATATCCCAGCTCCTTGTCCTCATATCCCAGCTCCTTGTCCTCATATCCCAGCTCCTTGTCCTCATATCCCAGCTCCTTGTCCTCATATCCCAGCTCCTTCTCCTCATACCCCAGTTCCTTGTCCTCATATCCCAGCTCCTTCTCCTCATATCCCAGCTCCTTGTCCTCATATCCCAGCTCCTTGTCCTCATACCCCAGCTCCTTGTCCTCATATCCCAGCTCCTTGTTCTCATATCCCAGCTCCTTGTCCTCAAATCCCAGCTCCTTGTCCGCATACCCCAGCTCCTTGTCCTCGTATCCCAGCTCCTTGCCCTCATATCCCAGCTCCTTGTCCTCGTACCCCAACTCCTTGTCCTCATACCCCAGCTCCTTGTCCTCATACCCCAGCTCCTTGTCCTCATATCCCAGCTCGTTGTCCTCATATCCCAGCTCCTTGTCCTCATACCCCAGCTCCTTGTCCTCATACCCCAGCTCCTTGTCCTCATACCCCAGCTCCTTGTCCTCATACCCCAGCTCCTTGTCCTCATACCCCAGCTCCTTGTCCTCATATCCCAGCTCCTTGTCCTCATATCCTAGCTCCTTGTCCTCATATCCCAGCTCCTTGTCCTCATACCCCAGCTCCTTGTCCTCATATCCCAGCTCCTTGTCCTCATACCCCAGTTCCTTGTCCTCATACCCCAGCTCCTTGTCCTCATACCCCAGCTCCTTGTCCTCATATCCCAGCTCCTTGTCCTCATATCCCAGCTCCTTGTCCTCATACCCCAGCTCCTTGTCCTCATATCCCAGCTCCTTGTCCTCATACCCCAGCTTCTTGTCCTCATATCCCAGCTCCTTGTCCTCATTTCCCAGCTTCTTGTTCTCATATCCCAGCTCCTTGTCCTCATACCCCAACTCCTTGTCCTCATACCCCAGCTCTATGTCCTCATATCCCAGCTCCTTGTCCTCATATCCCAGCTCCTTCTCCTCATACCCCAGCTCCTTGTCCTCATATCCCAGCTCCTTGTCCTCATATCCCAGCTCCTGGTCCTCATATCCCAGCTCCTTGTCCTCATATCCCAGCTCCTTGTCCTCATATCCCAGCTCCATGTCCTCATATCCCAGCTCCTTGGCCTCATATCCCAGCTCCATGTCCTCATATCCCAGCTCCATGTCCTCATATCCCAGCTCCATGTCCTCATATCCCAGCTCCATGTCCTCATATCCCAGCTCCATGTCCTCATATCCCAGCTCCATGTCCTCATATCCCAGCTCCTTGTCCTCATATCCTAGCTCCTTGTCCTCATAACCCAGCTCCTTGTCCTCATATCCCAGCTCCTTGTCCTGATATCCCAGCTCCATGTCCTCATATCCCAGCTCCATGTCCTCATATCCCAGCTCCATGTCCTCATATCCCAGCTCCTTGTCCTCATATCCCAGCTCCTTGTCCTCATATCCCAGCTCCTTGTCCTCATATCCCAGCTCCTTGTCCTCATATCCCAGCTCCTTGTCCTCATACCCCAGCTCCTTGTCCTCATATCCCAGCTCCTTGTCCTCATATCCCAGCTACTTGTCCTCATATCCCAGCTCCTTGTCCTCATACCCGATCTCCTTGTCCTCATATCCCAGCTCCTTGTTCTCATATCCCAGCTCCTTGTCCTCAAATCCCAGCTCCTTGTCCGCATACCCCAGCTCCTTGTCCTCGTATCCCAGCTCCTTGCCCTCATATCCCAGCTCCTTGTCCTCGTACCCCAACTCCTTGTCCTCATACCCCAGCTCCTTGTCCTCATACCCCAGCTCCTTGTCCTCATATCCCAGCTCGTTGTCCTCATATCCCAGCTCCTTGTCCTCATACCCCAGCTCCTTGTCCTCATACCCCAGCTCCTTGTCCTCATATCCCAGCTCCTTGTCCTCATATCCTAGCTCCTTGTCCTCATATCCCAGCTCCTTGTCCTCATACCCCAGCTCCTTGTCCTCATATCCCAGCTCCTTGTCCTCATACCCCAGCTCCTTGTCCTCATACCCCAGCTCCTTGTCCTCATACCCCAGCTCCTTGTCCTCATATCCCAGCTCCTTGTCCTCATATCCCAGCTCCTTGTCCTCATACCCCAGCTCCTTGTCCTCATATCCCAGCTCCTTGTCCTCATACCCCAGCTTCTTGTACTCATATCCCAGCTCCTTGTCCTCATTTCCCAGCTTCTTGTTCTCATATCCCAGCTCCTTGTCCTCATACCCCAGCTCCTTGTCCTCATACCCCAGCTCCTTGTCCTCATATCCCAGCTCCTTGTCCTCATATCCCAGCTCCTTCTCCTCATACCCCAGCTCCTTGTCCTCATATCCCACCTCCTTGTCCTCATATTCCAGCTCCTGGTCCTCATATCCCAGCTCCTTGTCCTCATATCCCAGCTCCTTGTCCTCATATCCCAGCTCCTTGTCCTCATATCCCAGCTCCTTGTCCTCATATCCCAGCTCCTTGTCCTCATATCCCAGCTCCTTGTTCTCATATCCCATCTCCTTGTCCTCATTCCCCAGCTCCTTGTCCTCATACCCCAGCTCCTTGTCCTCATATCCCAGCTCCTTGTCCTCATATCCCAGCTCCTTCTCCTCATACCCCAGCTCCTTGTCCTCATACCCCAGCTCCTTGTCCTCATATCCCAGCTCATTGTCCTCATAACCCAGCTCCTTGTCCTCATATCCCAGCTCCTTGTCTTCATATCCCAGCTCCTTGTCCTCATATCCCAGCTCCTTGTCCTCATATCCCAGCTCCTTGTCCTCATATCCCAGCTCCTTGTCCTCATATCCCAGCTCCTTCTCCTCATACCCCAGCTCCTTGTCCTCATACCCCAGCTCCTTGTCCTCATATCCCAGCTCCTTGTCCTCATACCCCAGCTCCTTGTCCTCATATCCCAGCTCCTTGTCCTCATATCCCAGCTCCTTCTCCTCATACCCCAGCTCCTTGTCCTCATACCCCAGCTCCTTGTCCTCATATCCCAGCTCATTGTCCTCATAACCCAGCTCCTTGTCCTCATATCCCAGCTCCTTGTCTTCATATCCCAGCTCCTTGTCCTCATATCCCAGCTCCTTGTCCTCATATCCCAGCTCCTTGTCCTCATATCCCAGCTCCTTGTCCTCATATCCCAGCTCCTTGTCCTCATATCCCAGCTCCTTGACCCTGTCAGAATGTTGTGAATGTCCCCCCCCCCCTCCCTCCCCACAACTGGTTCAGCCCGTCCATTGTCCCCCACCACCGGCACATCCCTTCACTCCCCCACTACACCTTTCCCCCCGATCCATTCTCCCCCCCCCCCTCTCTCCCTCCCCCCACCTCCGTCCCCAACATCCGCTTCTCCTACCCCCCCTCCTCCATCTCTCCCCCCCCTACCCAACGTCTCCTATTGAGCCCTATTCCTCCCCCCCCCCACACTCCCAGGGGGGGGGGGCCAAGCTGGAAGTTGAAGGTGAAGGTCAAACCAGAGGGGGTGCGGGGGGGGGCCAGGTCACGCTCCATGAATGAATGAATGAATGGGTGGGGACGGGGGGGGGGGTAGACTCCGTCTCAACTGCGTTTTTTCCCACGGTGGGAGGGGGGAGGGTGGAGGGGAGGGGGGGGGAAATGGGGGGTGACGGAATGAGGGGGGGGGCGGGGGGTGACGGAATGAGGGGTGGGGGACGGAGAGAAGGGAAAGAGAGGGGAAGCGGGAGTAACGAGAGCAAGAACAAGGGAGAGAGTGAGAGAGAAGTTGAAAGAGGGAGAGAGGGAGAGGGAGAGAGTGGAGGCATAGAGAGTGGGAACAGAGTGGAGGCATAAAGAGTGGGAACAGAGTGGCGGCATAAAGAGTGGGAACAGAGTGGAGGCATAAAGAGTGGAAACAGAGTGGCGGCATAAAGAGTGGGAACAGAGTGGCGGCATAAAGAGTGGGAACAGAGTGGCGGCATAAAGAGTGGGAACAGAGTGGAGGCATAAAGAGTGGGAACAGAGTGGAGGCATAAAGAGTGGGAACAGAGTGGCGGCATAAAGAGTGGGAACAGAGTGGCGGCATAAAGAGTGGGAACAGAGTGGCGGCATAAAGAGTGGGAACAGAGTGGCGGCATAAAGAGTGGGAACAGAGTGGAGGCATAAAGAGTGGGAACAGAGTGGAGGCATAAAGAGTGGGAACAGAGTGGAGGCATAAAGAGTGGAACAGAGTGGAGGCATAAAGAGTGGGAACAGAGTGGACTTTCTCCCCCTCCCCCCCCCCCCCGTACGGGGTGGACGTGCGGGCGTGCGTGCGGGCGGGCGTGCGGGCCCAGGTATGCCAACAATGTCATCTCATCTTCCTTTACCTTGAAGGACCTGTGTGAGAGAGCGAGAGGGACGTAACCGCCCGCCAGGCTGCCGCCCGCCCTTACCACCCCGCCACACAAGGCTCAAAGTCCTTCCTCTTCCCGCCAAATGAATGGAATAAAATATATGAGAGGAAGAAGGGCGCAAGGAAAGGTTTTGCTGACGGCACTTGCGTCCTTATCGCCCCGAAGCGCAGTCAAATACAGCTTGTATTATGATATAATAAAATGTTGTTTTGGTTATACAAGCGCTCTCGAGTGGTTGTATTCTCTGTTGTCTGTTGTTGGTCTGTTTGGTGGACTGTTGGTCTGTTTGGTGGACTGTTGGACTGTTTGGTGGACTGTTGGACTGTTTGGTGGGACTGTTGGACTGTTTGGTGGACTGTTGGAAAGTTTGGTGGACTGTTGGTCTGTTTGGTGGACTGTTGGTCTGTTTGGTGGACTGTTGGACTGTTTGGTGGACTGTTGGTCTATTTGGTGGGACTGTTGGACTGTTTGGTGGGACTGTTGGTCTGTTTGGTGGGACTGTTGGACTGTTTGGTGGGTCTGTTGGTCTGTTTGGTGGACTGTTGGACTGTTTGGTGGACTGTTGGACTGTTTGGTGAACTGTTGGACTGTTAGGTGGACTGTTGGACTGTTTGGTGGACTGTTGGTCTGTTTGGTGAACTGTTGGACTGTTTGGTGGACTGTTGGTCTGTTTGGTTGGACTGTTGGTCTGTTTGGTGGACTGTTGGTCTGTTTGGTGGACTGTTGGTCTGTTTGGTGGGAGTGCTGGACTGTTTGGTGGACTGTTGGTCTGTTTGTTGGACTGTTGGTCTGTTTGGTGGGAGTGCTGGACTGTTTGGTGGGACTGTTGGACTGTTTGGTGGACTGTTGGACTGTTTGGTGGGACTGCTGGACTGTTTGGTGGACTGCTGGACTGTTTGGTGGGACTGTTGGACTGTTTGGTGGACTCTTGGACTGTTTGGTGAACTGTTGGACTGTTTGGTGTACTGTTGGTCTGTTTGGTTGGACTGCTGGTCTGTTTGGTGGACTGTTGGTCTGTTTGGTGGACTGTTGGTCTGTTTGGTGGGACTGCTGGACTGTTTGGTGGGACTGTTGGACTGTTTGGTGGACTGTTGGACTGTTCGGTGGGACTGTTGGACTGTTTGGTGGACTGTTGGACTGTTTGGTGGGACTGCTGGACTGTTTGGTGGACTGCTGGACTGTTTGGTGGGACTGTTGGACTGTTTGGTGGACTCTTGGACTGTTTGGTGAACTGTTGGACTGTTTGGTGTACTGTTGGTCTGTTTGGTTGGACTGCTGGTCTGTTTGGTGGACTGTTGGTCTGTTTGGTGGACTGTTGGTCTGTTTGGTGGGACTGCTGGACTGTTTGGTGGGACTGTTGGACTGTTTGGTGGACTGTTGGACTGTTTGGTGGGACTGTTGGACTGTTTGGTAGACTGTTGGACTGTTTGGTGGGACTGCTGGACTGTTTGGTGGACTGTTGGACTGTTTAGTGGGACTGTTGGACTGTTTGGTGGACTGTTGGACTGTTGGTCTGTTTGGTTGGACTGTTGGTCTGTTTAGTGGACTGTTGGTCTGTTTGGTGGACTGTTGGACTGTTTGGTGGGACTGTTGGACTGTTTTTTGGGACTGTTGGACTGTTTGGTGGACTGTTGGACTGTTTGGTGGGACTGTTTGACTGTTTGGTGGACTGTTGGACTGTTTGGTGGACTGTTGGTCTGTTTGCTGGCCCTGTTGGTCTGTTTAGTGGACTGTTGGTCTGTTTGGTGGACTGTTGGTCTGTTTGGTGGGACTGCTGGACTGTTTGGTGGACTGTTGGACTGTTTAGTGGGACGGTTGGACTGTTTGGTGGACTGTTGGACTGTTTGGTGGACTCTTGGTCTGTTTGGTTGGACTGTTGGTCTGTTTGGTGGGACTGCTGGACTGTTTGGTGGACTGTTGGTCTGTTTGGTGGGACTGTTGGTCTGTTTAGTGGGACTGTTGGTCTGTTTGGTGGGACTGTTGGTCTGTTTGGTGGACTGTTGGTCTGTTTGGTGGACTGCTGGACTGTTTGGTAGACTGTTGGACTGTTTGGTGGGACTGTTGGACTGTTTGGTGGACTGCTGGACTGTTTGGTGGACTGTTGGACTGTTTGGTGGACTGTTGGACTGTTGGTGGGACTGTTGGAGTGTTTGGTGGACTGCTGGACTGTTTGGTGGACTGTTGGACTGTTTGATGGACTGTTTGGTGGGACTGTTGGTCTGTTTGGTGGGACTGTTGGACTGTTTGGTGGACTGTTGGACTGTTTGGTGGACTGCTGGACTGGGTGGTGGACTGTTGGACTGTTTGGTGGGACTGTTGGTCTGTTTGGTGGACTGTTTGGTGGGACTGTTGGTCTGTTTGGTGGGATTGTTGGAATGTTTGGTGGACTGTTGGACTGTTTGGTGGACTGTTGAACTGTTTGGTGGACTGTTGATCTGTTTGGTAGGACTGTTGGTCTGTTTGGTGGGACTGTTGGTCTGTTTGGTGGGACTGTTGTACTGTTTAGTGGACTGTTGGACTTTTTGGTGGACTGTTGAACTGTTTGGTGGACTGTTGATCTGTTTAGTGGGACTGTTGGTCTGTTTCGTAGGACTGTTGGTCTGTTTGGTGGACTGTTGGTCTGTTTGGTGGACTGTTGGACTGTTTGGTGGGACTGTTGGACTGTTTGGTGGGGCTGTTGGTCTGTTAGGTGGACTGTTGGACTGTCTGGTGGACTGTTGGTCTGTTTGGTGGGACTGTTGGTCTGTTTGGTGGACTGTTTGGTGGACTGTTTGTTGGGACTGTTGGTCTGTTTGGTGGACTGCTGGACTGTTTGGTGGACTGTTGGACTGTTTGGTGGGACTGTTGGAGTGATGGGTGGACTGCTGGACTGTTTGGTGGACTGTTGGACTGTTTGATGGACTGTTTGGTGGGACTGTTGGTCTGTTTGGTGGGACTGTTGGACTGTTTGGTGGACTGTTGGACTTTTTGGTGGGACTGTTGGTCTGTTTGGTGGACTGTTTGGTGGGACTGTTGGTCTGTTTGGTGGGACTGTTGTACTGTTTAGTGGACTGTTGGACTTTTTGGTGGACTGTTGAACTGTTTGGTGGACTGTTGATCTGTTTAGTGGGACTGTTGGTCTGTTTCGTGGGACTGTTGGTCTGTTTGGTGGACTGTTGGTCTGTTTGGTGGACTGTTGGACTGTTTGGTGGGACTGTTGGACTGTTTGGTGGGGCTGTTGGTCTGTTTGGTGGACTGTTGGACTGTTTGGTGGACTGTTGGTCTGTTTGGTGGGACTGTTGGTCTGTTTGGTGGACTGTTTGTTGGGACTGTTGGTCTGTTTGGTGGACTGCTGGACTGTTTGGTGGACTGTTGGACTGTTTGGTGGACTGTTGGACTGTTTGGTGGGACTGTTGGAGTGTTTGGTGGACTGCTGGACTGTTTGGTGGACTGTTGGACTGTTTGATGGACTGTTTGGTGGGACTGTTGGTCTGATTGGTGGACTGTTGGAATGTTTGGTGGACTGTTGGACTGTTTGGTGGACTGTTGAACTTTTTGGTGGACTGTTGATCTGTTTGGTAGGACTGTTGGTCTGTTTCGTGGGACTGTTGGTCTGTTTCGTGGGACTGTTGGACTGTTTGGTGGGGCTGTTGGTCTGTTTGGTGGACTGTTGGACTGTTTGGTGGACTGTTGGTCTGTTTGGTGGGACTGTTTGTCTGTTTGCTGGACTGTTTGGTGGACTGTTTGTTGGGACTGTTGGTCTGTTTGGTGGGACTGTTGGACTGTTTGGTGGACTGTTGGACTGTTTGGTGGACTGTTTGGTGGACTGTTTGGTGGGACTGTTGGTCTGTTTGGTGGGACTGTTGGACTGTTTTGTGGGACTGTTGGTCTGTTTGGTGGACTGTTTGGTGGGACTGTTGGTCTGTTTGGTGGGACTGTTGGACTGTTTGATGGACTGTTGGACTGTTTGGTGGGACTGTTGGACTGTTTGGTGGACTGTTTGGTGGGACTGTTGGACTGTTTGGTTGATTGTTTGGTGGACTGTTTGGTGGGACTGTTGGTCTGTTTGGTGGGAATGTTGGACTGTTTGGTGGGACTGTTGGACTGTTTGGTGGACTGTTTGGTGGGACTGTTGGACTGTTTGGTTGATTGTTTGGTGGACTGTTTGGTGGGACTGTTGGTCTGTTTGGTGGGACTGTTGGTCTGTTTGGTGGACTGTTTGGTGGGACTGTTGGTCTGTTTGGTGGGACTGTTGGACTGTTTGGTGGACTGTTGGACTGTTTGGTGGACTGTTTGGTGGGACTGTTGGTCTGTTTGGTGGGACTATTGGACTGTTTGGTGGACTGTTGGAATGTTTGGTGGACTGTTGGACTGTTTGGTGGACTGTTGGACTGTTTGGTGGACTGTTGGTCTGTTTGGTGGGACTGTTGGTCTGTTTAGTGGACTGTTGGACTGTTTGGTGGACTGTTGGACTGTTTGGTGGGACTGTTGGACTGTTTGGTGGACTGTTGGACTGTTGGACTGTTTGGTGGACTGTTGGTTATGTCCCAGCTCTTGTTCACATTGTTTACAATGGGAATGCTCACCATTGGAGGATTCATTACCTGCAGCCACCTGTTATAGATATCGATACGCCAATCTAATTCTGGCAATTACAATGCTACACTGTCTAGTGGATGTTTTATGCTGCCCGTACATATAATTCTCGGTTGTAAACATGTCATAGCTCTTTATACTCGTGCTTTCTGGCCTTTGAGTGTTAGAAACTGTTCCTGTGTCTTCCCTAATTTTCTGAAAATTTACGGCTTTTTCAGCAGAGATTGGAATGCCCATATCCAACTCAATTTCAGGCTTATCACATGCAGTTTTAGCTGCCTTGTCTGTGTCGTCATGCTGGACAAGACCTATGTGTGATGGTATCCATACAAATGAAATTCAGAAATGCTTGTTCTTTGCATTAATAATGTTGTTTATAATGGATGTTACAACATTCTTAGTGTCTGTTTTGCATGTTAGGTTTTTAAGGGCCTTGAATCACAGAAAATTTCTCATCCTCGGTTCTTCAGTGGCAAGTTGTTTTGCCACTTATTCTGCATGTGTGGAGCTAAGCCAGTTATTCAGTCTTACACTTGTGGTCTCTTTACATATGTTATCTTTGTATATTCTACAGGACGCGCTGCAGTGTGACCTGTTGGCATTTATAATACATTTAAGGGCATATCATGCCTCAAAAATAAATTCACGTAAGAAAATTCAAAACATTACAACACAGCAGATTTTCTCTTCATTTTAATTATATAAATATTTGTAGTCATATTTTTGATGTTGTTCAATACTTTCTATATAAGATTTAAATACAGTTTTCAAAATATTATTATTAATATTTTGGCAACATTTTATGCACTAAACAAGAAAAGTTTCTCAGTAAGAATATATTTAAAAAAAATCTAAAACATAAAAGAAATTTTGTGAAAAGTTTCTCTCTTGATGTAAGTTTAAAATAGTTTAACTGGATAAATTTACCTCTTAAAGAAAATGAGAAATATTAACTAGGACGCTTTTATTTTAGATTTTTGTATTATTATTAGCAAGCTTAGGTATACACAGCAATGTGCTGCTACCCTATTCTGTATGAAAGATTACCCAGTGTAGTTAAAAAATTAGCTATAAGTTCATCTAATATTCCCATCTCACAGGATGGTTAGTCATACATGGAATCAGGGGAGAAAATACCACGCTCAGTAGAAAAAAAATCAAATTTGATTAAAAGTCAGCAGAGAACACAAAATGTGTGATCAGTTAGCCTCCACTAGCAAAATCTGGGAACAGGACAAGAATATCTTCCAATATTCCTGGGTGTATGAAGCATTTCTTCATACAGTCTCTGTGGCATAGTGGTAAGACGCTCACCTAGCGTTGCGCGAGTGCTTTGTCCTGGGTTCGTATCCTGGCCAGGGAGGATTTAATGGGCGCAAATCTGTAGCCTCTGTTTAACCCAACAGTAAAATGGGTACTTGGTTTTAAAAACGATTCTTCACGGGGGTCGTATTCCAGGGAACATAGGATTAAGGACTTGCCTGAAACGTCACGCATACTTGTGGCTGAACAAGAATGTAAGAACTCTTGTATATATATAAATAAAAATAAGTAATTACAGAACTCAAAGTACCTCATACCATTTGGTCTGAAGTCACTTATAACAGGGCAATCACAGATAAAGTGTTGGAGAGTATGTCCCAGATCCTGTTCACATAGTTAACAATTGGAATGTTCACCATTTGCGGATTCATTACCTGCAGCCACCTGTTATAGATATCGATATCCCAGCCTAATTCTGGCAATTACAATGTCACACTGTCTAGTGGATGTTTTATGCTGCCCGTACATATAATTCTCGGTTCTAAACATGTCATAGCTCTTTATACTCGTGCTCTCAGGCCTTTGAGTGTCAGTAACTGCTCCGCTGTCTTCCCTAATTTCGTGAAATATTGCGACTTTTACAACATTATTAATGCAAATTGAGTTGGATATGGGCATTCTAATCTCTGCTGTAAAAGCCGCAATATTTCAGGAAATTCGGGAAGACAGAAGAGCAACTACTGACACTCAAAGGCCAGAAAGCACGAGTATAAAGAGCTATGATATGTTCAGATCCGAGAATTGTATGTACAGGCAGCATAAAACATCCACTAAACAGTGTGACATTGTAATTGCCAGAATTAGGCAGAAATATCGATATCTATGGCAGGTGGCTGTAGGTAATGAATCCATAAATGGTGAACATTCCAAGTGTAAACAATGTGAACAAGAGCTGGGACATTCTCTCCAACACTATATCTGTGATTGCCCCGTTATAAGTGACTTCAGACCAAATGGTATGAAGAACGTTGAGCTCTGTAATTACTTCATTCATTCAGGAAAATTGAAAAATATTATTGTGCTGTTCCCAGATTGTGATAGTTGGGGTTAATAGATTAGTCTTACATTTCATGTTCTCTCCTGATTTTTAGTCACAGTTGATTTGTTTTTGTATTGAGGCTGGTACTTGCTCCCCTGATTCCATGTATGGCTAACCATCCTGTGAGATGGGAATATTAGATGAACTTATAGCTAGTTTTTTATCTAAACTGTGTAACCTTTCATATTGCATGGGGTAGCAGCACATTGTTGTGTGTACCTAAGCTTGTTAAGAGAATTTTTTTAAGCAGTACTGGTAGTGAAGTGGTAAGACACTCGCCTGGCGTTTCGTGATATATTTATTTAGTTTAGTCTTGGATACAGCAGTCTGTTTGTTGTTGTGGGTTGCATCCTGAGGAAGGTTAGTGTAACTGGTCTAGGAGAATCTTATTTTTATATTTTTTATTTATATATCCAATAGTTTTTACGTTCTTGTACAGCCACTAGCACGCATAGCATTTCGGGCAAGTCCTTAATCTTAATTTTCACACATACACATACCCAGGCAGCAGCCCAAAGCAGCTGTCTAACTACCGTTACCATTTTACTGCTTGGTGAACCGGAACATCAGGGTGAAAGAAACTCTGCCCGTTTGTTTCCGTCTCCGCCGGGAATCGAACCCGAACCCTTAGGACTACTAACCGTGAGTGCTGTCCACTCAGCCGTCAGGCCCCCCTGACCACATATCTGTAAACCTAAATGTCTTCCTGTCCCCGGCTTTGGCCGGAATCGTTCAGGATATTTAATAAAAAGAAAAATATGAACTTATAGCTAGTTGTTTGGTCAGAGTTGATTTGTTTTTGTGTTGAGTCAGATATTTGCTCCCATGATTCCATATATGACTAACCATTCTGAGAGATGGGAATATTAGATGGACTTATAGCTATTTTTTATCTACACTGTGTCATCTTTCATACAGAATAGGGTAGCAGCACGTTGCTATGTATACCTAAACTTGTTAATACAAAAACAAAATCTAGAAAAATAGCGTCTTAGTTAATATTTTTCATTTTCTTTTTTAGATAAATTTATCCAGATAAACTATTTTAAATTTACACTAAATAAGTAATGTTTCTCAAAATATCTATTATGTTCTAAGTTTTTTTTTTTTAAACTTTTATTGAGAAACAGTTTTTATTCATAACATAAAATATAAAAATAAAATAGCATACATTAATAACATTTTAAAATTTCAATTTAATTCTTACATAGAAAATATTTCTTAATTTAAAAAGTCTGTTTATAAATCTATATATAAAAATTTTTCAGCGTCGAATACAATTAAATATGTTTAAATTGTAATATATCAATTATTATTTTTGAGGTACTATATGCCATTGAGTTTATTACAAATGCCAGCAGGTCGCATTACAGCATCCTGCAGAATATATAAAGACAACATATGCACAAGGACCACTAGTGTGAGACTCAATAACTAGCTTAGCTCCACATACAGAATTAGCTGCACTACAACTTGCCACTAACGCATTGAAGAACAGTGGGGGGAGTAATTTTCTGTGATTCAAACTATGCTCTACAGGCCCTTAAAAATCCAACATGCAAAATAGATGCTAGGAATGTTGTAACATCCATTATATACAACATTATTAATGCAAAGAGCAAGAGTTTCAGAATCTCATTTGTATGGATACAACTCACATAGGTGTTGTCCAGCATGATGACACAGACAAAGCAGCTAAAACTGCATGTGCTAAGCTTGAAATTGAGTTGGATATGAGCATTCCAATCTCAGCTGTTAAAACCGCAATATTTCAGGAAATTAGCGAAGACAGAGGAGCAGTTACTGACACACAAAGGCCAGAAAGCACGATTATAAAGAGCTATGACATGTTTAGAACCGAGAATTATATGTACGGGCAGCATAAAACATCCACTAGACAGTGTGACATTGTAATTGCCAAAATTAGGCTGGGATATCGATATCTATAACAGGTGGGTGCAAGTATTAAATCCCCAAAATGGTGAACATTCCAATTGTAAATTATGTGAACAAGAACTGGACATACTCTCCAACACTATATATGTGATTGCCCTTTTATAATTGACTTCAGACCAAATGGTATGAGGTACTTAGAGCTCTATAATTACTTCTGTCACAGTAAAATCTTTAAGAGATTCGGCCTGCTCCATCATCACCTATTCTACCCATATCCCATCTATATATTCAAGTACTGCAGCCACAAGAAGAACAACTACTTCCAGACGTCTAGACAATACCACCAGTCTACCTACCCCACAGCCCGTCACCCTCCTCGCACCTGGCGACGCGAGATCATGTCACCCGAAACAAGCAGCTTAAGAGCCGGTTAATAGATAAAGAAGTGACCAGCGCCATCTGCCCGGGCCATCATTCTGTATATATATAGAGCTGCCTAGCCCACTATGAGTTAGATTACTCCTGCGTGCTCAACTGAATAGACCCGTTAACACATCTCAATGTGGTACCGGATTTAGTCAGCCTAACTCACAGTATTCCTGCACCATATTTTATTTTGCACATTAACGTAACATAACTTTGATTGTCTGTTTATCTTGTTTAATTTGCACTCTGTATCAAGCCAAGCTTGGAAATTATTTTTGTGTTGTAATTTGTTTAACATCAGTTTCTATTACAGTAAAGTATTTTTAAATTTTTGTTCTGTATGTTTTCCACAACAGTTAACCTCACAGTGAAGACAACTTGCAGTTTAATTTTTTTTTTTTACTTTTATTTCTACTTTTGTGGCTGGTGTTCCATCTTCCTAGAATGACTGCACTATACACCTATTTATACCGTCACACTTCATACACTCTGGAATATTGGAAGATATTCTTGTGCTGTACCCAGATTTTGCTAGAGGAGGCTAACAGATCAGTTTTACATTTTATGTTCTCTCCTGATTTTTGGTCAGAGTTGATTTATTTTTGTATTGTGGCTGGTATTTTCTCCACTGATTCCATGTATGACTAACCATTCTGTAAGATGGAAATATTAGATGAACTTATAGCTAGTTTTTGATTTACACTGTGTAATCTTTCATATAGAATAAGATAGCAGCACATTGATGGGTATACCTAAGCTTGTTAATATATATATATTTTTTTTTATTTAAACCGTACTGGCAGTGAAGTGGTAAGACACTCGCCTGGCATTTTGTGATATATTTATTTAGTATAGTCTTGGTTACAGGAGTCTGTTTGCTGTTGAGGCTTGCATCTTGCGGAAAGTTGTTGTAACTGGTCAAGGAGAAACTTTTTATTTTAAATTTTTATTGATATATACAATAGTTTTTACAGTCTTGCACAGTCACTAGCTCGCATAGTATTCCGGGCAAGTCCTTAATCCTAATTTTCACACATACACATCTCCAGGAAGCAGCCCGTAGCAGTTGTCTAACTCCCAGGTACCCATTTACTGCTAGGTGAACAGGAGCATCAGGGGTGAAAGAAACTCTGCCTATTTGTTTCCGCCTCCGCAGAGGATCGAACTCACACCCTAAAGATTGCGAACTCCGAGCGCTGCCCACTCAGCCGTCAGGCCCCCTGACGCAGCCAGTCCTCCAAACATTAGCCCAAAAGTGATTCCATGCACCAGCCAAACCCCCTGTTTATGAATGAAAGCGGTTTACACACGACTCACAACTGATTTCATTCGAACACTTCCGGAACAAGTGCTTCACCGACGAATTTTGTTCGAATCACAACGCTGTAAATTCTTCTTCCATGTACTACAAATACAAATAATTGCCAACATAACCTAGACACCTAACCTAACCTATGCCTATATATGCACAATATGATATTTTAATATTAAGTTATATATGATAAAATTACAGTTTAAAATGAACAGCATATAAAAGTTTATGAATGTGTCTATGGGGTCGACTGCTGGATGTAATGGACTTGCATTGAGGACGTATTTCCTGACGGAATCTCTATAAACCTAAAAGTCTTCCTGTCCCCAGCTATGGGAATCGTTCAGGATATCTAAAAAAAAAAACATGAACTTATCGATAGTTGTTTAGAGAGTTGATTTTTTTTTTTTTATTGAGGCAGATATTTGCTCCCCTGATTCCATGTATGACTAACCATCCTGTGAGATGGGAATATTTGATGAACTTATAGCTGGTTTTTTATCTTCACTGTGTATTCTTTCATATAGAATAGGGAAGCAGTACATTGGTATGTATATCTCAGATTGTTAATACAAAAAAAGAAAATCTAAAAAAAAAGCGTCCAAGTTAATGTTTCTCATTTTCTATAATAAATATACTTTTCCAACTAAACTATTTTAAACTTACATCAATTGAGTAACGTTTCACAAAATTTCTGTAATGCTCAAAATTTTATTAAATATATATTATTAATGAGAATTTTTTTTTGTTTAGTCCATAGAAAGTAACATTTTAAAAAGATTTTTAAAAAGAAGATATTTAAATCTTACATAGAAAATACTTTACAATTAAAAAAAAGAAAAATTAAAATTATATATATAGAAAGTAAGTTGAAGTACAATTATTAGCATTATTTATGTTCGCTTCTTTTTGCTTCTTCATCAAATTAATTTTTAAGGCATTACACGCCCTTAAATTTGTTAAACACTCCAACATGTCGCACTGTAGAATATACAAGGAAAACATATGATATAGTATGAATATGGTATAAGGTACTTTACGCTCTGTAATTACTTCATGCACTTAGGAATATTGGAAGATATTCTTGTGCTGATAGAGGCTAATAGATCAATCAGCCTTACATGTTCTCTTTTGATTCCATGTATGACTAACCATCTTGCGAGATGGGGATTTTACATGAACTTATAGCTTGTTTTGTATCTACACTGTAATCATTTATATAAAACAAGGCAGCAGCACACTGTTGTGTATACCTAAGCTTGTTAATTAAAAATAATAATAATAATAATATTTTTTATTTACAAGAATTTACAATGGGTTTGTGAGATTATATAAGATTGTATTTTTCCTTTCTAACAAAGCCACTGACACACATAGCGAACAATTTATGTTAAAGTATAATAAGAGATCATATATGAGTACCTTATGTTCTAATGTTATAAAGTATGATGTTATTCCAAAATGTATTGCTTTGCCTAAGAGACAATTCACACCACCATGGGAGGATTGTAACGTAGATGTAGTAATTATTCCCTTGCAAAAGAAAAAAAAGCATGTACGAGATAGGAGAGCTGAGGGCAACATATGACTGTATAACTAGACAGTGACCTATAGACAACACTCTACATGTATATTGTGATGGGTCAGTAGCTTGGGATGGGAAGGCAGGATGTGGAGTCTTGATCAGGGAGTACACTGACATCGACACTGTAGATACTGTTATTGGACCCGCTTAACTGACAGTGTCTCTTCAACGCAGGCTGAACTACAAGCTGTATTAGCAGGATTACAGGAAGTAGTCATATGTCGTAAAAATACTTTCTTTTTATTTATGCATAGCGTTTGGAGCAGGTCCTTAATCATATTTTTTCCCTAGAATACGACCCTCCAAATCGTTTAACAACCAGGTACCCATTCACTGCTGGGTGAACAGAGGCTACAGTTAAGGATTGGCGCCTAGTCAATCCTCCCCGGCCGTGACACGAACCCAGGCCAAATTGCTCGCGAAGAGCCGGGCGAGTGTCTTAGCACTGTGCCACTGGGACTGTTGTGGCTTGCATCCTGAGTGAGGTCTGTATCAGGAGGGCAAGGGGAACAAAAAATAAAAACAAAAAAGTCTCCTCATTTATACTTTGCATTTTCACTGAGAGAGAAATTATTCCAAGATAGTGAACTATATTAAACATAACCACGTACCCAGGAGTTAGGCAACTGCTGTGGGTCGCATCCTGGAGAAGGGCAGTAGGCAGCCTAATGGGACATGGATAAGCCTAACAGGCTTCCTGTCACCAACAATGGGAACTAAAAGAACGGGAGAGATGAATCAAAACAGGAACCACTTCGCAAAAGTCAGTAATTCTTGTGAAAATTGATTCATTTTGTTTTTTTCTCATTAAGTTGGCCCTTTATTTTAACAGTACAATGTGAATAGTCGGATTTACCAGACATTACCAACACCAAAGAGCACTAATCACTAGATCATTGATCCCTGACTGACTGGATTCAGCAGCCGTCACAGCCTGATGTGTCTCTGGGTCCTCCAGCTCTCTCTCTCTCTCTCTCGCAGCACTTCACTCTAGAAGGTCGGACCCCACTTCCAGCCTGGTGTTGTATACCAGGAAGAGTCGGTGGGCCTTCTCCAGTGATGTGTTTAACGATTAGAGCACTACCAAGACTGCTCCTGCTCCCTCTACCATGCGTCACAAACGCCACAAGGTCCGGGGAACGCTCCGCGACGATCACGCGTTCTCCAAGACAACCCTCCTGAAGCTGTTTAAGGACTCAGGTAGAGTGACACCTATGGATATCGGCAAGTAAGGCACTTGTGGGAACCGACCTGTGAGATTTATATTTATTTAATTTATATGAATTTATATTTACGTTAATTTATATACTTCGATAGCAATTGTATAATGATAAGTGGACTGTATTTCTGCAATAATGTCATAATCTCACAAATCGATCCTCTACACATTAGGGGGGTTTATATTAATTAAATATATATGCAGCCAATCAAACTACAGTAATAGACTACATTCATTGAAGAGGTTCCTTATCTTATAGTACAGCAGGTTAGTCCACCAGGTATAACTAGGGTGTAGACACCAAATTATCCTCTTTGAGGTAGCTTCCATCACCCAGTAACTGATGCACAAAGCCTTGCTTCCTCGTCTTGACCTGTTAAAAGGGCACTAGCTGTAAAGCCAGATACCTATATATGACAAGCTATATCAGAGAAAATACTGTACATGGAACATTGAAGACCTGGCTTAATTACCTTTAGTATGAGGCGATTTCGTGATCTAACCGGATCACCCTACCCAATGACATTAATGGCCACTAATGATAGATATACGGGTTTCGGAAAGACACTTAACTTGAATTTGTTGAAAGCGTGTGATAATGGTACACCTTTGGTTTCCATAACACTTCGTCCAAGTAAAATTAACAGGAGCCGAATTTGCTCCCTGCGCCTCTGGTCTCAATAATGTCTAACACTCCATACTATTGACGCTACTGGCCGACATTGTCCAGATATGATAGGAGCCGAATTTGCTCCACATGTCTCGGAGGTGACACAACAATGGCTGCCCCTTCTTCCCCACTCTGACGCCTGGCTTACATTGTCCAGATTTCAGAAAGTGATAGAAGGGTCACATTTACTCTACTTTAATATTGATAATTAAGTTAATTTATATGAGATGTTTTATGATGGTAAAGTGAAAAGACTAATGTATTTAAGAATAATTCCCAGCAGAATAGCTGGTGAATTATAATAGTATGTGGTGATGATATCCCGTTTTCTATAGACGGTAATTCCACTACAAGTTACGTTTTCTATGGGTTAACTTGTTGGTAATACAGCAGCAATTATTATCTGTCTGTATGATATATTAAATGGTGTCGGATTTTCCGACAGCACTGACTTCACATTCTTCATCTCAAGCGAGGATCGCCTCGACAAACTAATGGTTCAAGAGCTTGCGTTTGAAAATGCAGACCTCACTCTCAACTTCCCACGTCAGACCCTCGCCGAGAGAACTGTTTTTTATCAACGGGATCAGCTGTTGGATCGCGGATCTGGACAACATCGAGCACGAAAACGAGAACACGACAACATACTCTGCCGAAGTCATCGATATGAATACTGACGGCAAGCAACCAACCTTGAAGTGAACCTTCTGCTCGGCAGCAATGGCTTCGCGGTCTACCACTCATGGCTTCCACAGTTTTGGCAGTCATCTAATGCTTCCAGTGCTATGAGTATCGGAAGAATTGGTACACCACACCAGCAAATATCAACAGCGCATTTAGAAGTGCAGTCTCTGCTCAGCTAATCACCATTATTCCATCTGCATGTTGGAAACGTTCTACTGTCTGCTTTGTGTTGGCTATCATCCCGCAAACTCCCATCGCTGTCCCGGTAGACAAGAAGTTATCAAGAACCTGGAGAAAGTCAAGCCATCCTGGCGCCAACGCTTCCTCCTTCTCATCCATCGACAACTGCCACAGTTCCACCTCTCGTGTGTGCACCCACTGAACTATCTACATCTGCTGCAGGACCTGCGGTGACAACTCAACTTGCAAGAGCTCAACCCCTCAAGATTCACCACCTATGCTTTTGAGTCAGCCGACTCTTCTGATGAGGAAGTCTCTATTGAATCAACATCTCCTCCTCCTCCTCCAAGGACGTACCCCCACTCAACTGAAGATTTCCTTCTGGACACTACCTCCAACGACGCACCACCATGACAACGCGTGGCCAGACCAACGGACCGGTCAAGAAGCCCAGGAAGAAGAAGAAGAGCGACGATCCGAGCCTGATAAAATCATCAAGAAGAAAGAAGACCACCGACGAAATATAGTAGTGAAGAACACCACCAGATCCGCGACGCATTGCCTGGGCCTCCTGCAAGACACATCAGCGAGCAACTGTGTGAATTCCAAACTACCACCAAACCACAGCGTCAGCTGCAAGTCTTATCTACGGTGGTTGGGCCACCGACTTTTTTCTACCGTCTTCGACTCGTTTCCAGTTCCTAACTCAAGATTTCTGCATCCTTGCCCCGTTCTTCCATCCACTGCTTACCTGCTCTAGGGTCCTATTAAATGGAACTAACATCAATATTTATTATCAACCATCAACCGCCAGCTTCTTATTAGCCCAGCTCTGTGTGTACTGCAAATTACAACAGTTCAAGTCGATATTACATACAGAACCACTGCAAGTCATAACCCGCGGTGATTGGGCCACCAATCATTATCTCCCGTCTTCGACTCGTCTCCAGTACCTAGCTCAAGATTTCTGCATCCTCAACCCGTTCTTCCATCCCTGCTTATCTGCCCTAAAGTCTTTCGCACATATAAAGCATTATAAATTAATAGCGAAAGCACTCAACGATTACCTTTAGGTCTGCTATAAATTTAAGGCCCTTACAAACCATCTTGTAAGTTTTGTGTTACCTTAAAGGCCAATAAACTCTGAAGGATTATTAAGATCTCAATATCTTACTGACCAACAAGCAAGTTTGGTGTTAGACTTGAGACCTGTCAACCTCTGAAGGGTTATTATGGCCTCCTTAATAGCTTACTGACCAACCAGCAATTTTAATGTTGGACTTAAGACCTATCAACACATTGAGAGTTATTAAGGCTGCCTTGAGGTTACCTTTAGGTGATTCCTTGGATGAAGGTCCTCGCGGCCAGGGCTCCTAGTTGGTGGTCTGGTCAACATAACTGTTGGAGACGGCTGCTCGCATCCTGACGTGTGGATATTACCATATCTTGTCTCCCAGTAATCCCTGTGGGCCAATCTAAGCGATCGACAGTGATGCAACATTTAATCAACAACAGTAACATTGAACCTGTGGTGAGTTAACATTGATCCTACGGTGACTTACCGTTGATCCTACGGTGACTTACCGTTGATCCTATGGTGACTTACCGTTGATCCTACGGTGACTTACCGTTGATCCTACGGTGACTTACCGTTGATCCTACGGTGACTTACAGTTACTGGATCACATAACATGCTGGGAAAGGCCATTGCCAATGATAAGGAGGGACGGAAGACTTAAGCCTGTGTCCCGGAAGCTTCCAGAACCTGTGCCGGAATTACAACTGTGACGTCACAGTTGTTGAAGACTGGATCCACCAAAACAGACATGAAACTACACCCGACGACCTCACGCACCTTGACAACCTCAACTCCCGCACTAAACTACAGACTCCCCAGACTCCAGCTGATGTCAAGACAGCTGTCATGGGCACTCGTTGCAGAGCCCCTGGTGCGTCTGGCATTGGACATACCCTCCTTCGACAACTCCCTGTTTCTATCATTGCTGCTATCACTAACTTATTCAACGCCTCTCTTGCCTCTGGATATTTTCTTCTCACCTTCATATCTGTCACTGCTCTTATTATTCCAAAACCTGGGAAACTTCACACTGATCCAAAAAACTATAGACCCATCAGCCTTCTAGAGACACTTGGCAAAGTCTTTGAAAGGCTGGTCAACATGAGACTCAGAACGCACCTGGAAGACAATGACTTACTCACTAACAAACAGTTTGGATTCCGGCCTCACCGGTCCACACACGACGCCTTAAATATCATGACCAATTACATCAGCATCAATCAGCACCAAAGACTCAAGACTGTACTCATCACTAAAGACGTTGAGAAAGTCTTTGACACTCTTTGGCATGACGGCCTAAAATTCAAACTATGCAATAACTTTATTTTTCCGCTCCCCTTATCACCACCAACCTTCTTTCTAACTACTTAGACAATAGGATAATGAGAATCAAGTTCCTCCGTCAACACTCTGACTACTTCAACTTACACGAAAGTGTTCCCCAAGGCTCTGTTCTTGCCCCGACACTCTACATCCTATACATCAACATCATTCCTGAGCCTATTTATCACACTATTATCTATCTGTTACGCTAATGATGTCTCAAGACCATTGACACACTATCACGCAGAGCACAAGCAGAAATCGATATTGTAACGGAATGGGAGTATGACTGGCGCATTAAAATCAACTCCAACAAATAAAAAATCACCTACTTTTTCTGTAAAAGAACTATACGCCCTATTCCTGTTCAACTCTATTCACTCTCTCCTAATCCTACTAACATCTCTGTATCTCCTTCCACCACAGTTCTTGGCCTCACACTTGACCGACAACTACTCTTTCACACACATTACACAGAAACGTACACCAGCTCTCCATGCCATGAACAAATTGTACAGACTAAAATTAGCAAAACCTGATACTAAAATGCACCTTTATAAAGCACTCATTAGACCTTTCCAAACATATGCTCCAATAGCTCTTTTCTTAGCCGCACCCACTAATAAACTAAAACTTCAGAGAATACAGAACAGAACACTTAGATGGGTACTCAACACTCGATGGAACGATTTCAATACCACCGAAAGTCTTCATGATAGTACCAACATTCCTGCCATCAATGTCTACTGGAAAACTTTATTTGACAAACAACTTGACAGACTACTTTCTGTAGTAGTCACGAACAACACATTGACTCTCTCTTACACACTCTTAGACAACCACGGAACACCCACGATCTCTTCTCTACCATCTGGGTAGAGAAGAGGTAGTAATAAATTACAACCTGCCTCCGCCGGGGATCGAACCCAGACCCTTAGAATTATGAAACCCGAGTACTGTCCACTCAGCCGTCAAGCCCCCCTGACGGCATATCTATAAATTTAAAGGTCTTCCTGCCTCCGGCTATGCGAATCCCTTAGGATATCTGAAAATAGATGAACATATAGGTAGTAGTTTAGTCAGAGTTATTTTGTTTGTGTATTGAGGCATATATTTGCTCCCCTGATTCCATATATGACTAACCATTCTATGAGACGGGAATATTAGATGAACTTATTGCTAGTTTTTTTTATCTACACTGTGTAATCTGTCATATAGAAGAGGGTAGCAGCACATTGGTGTGTATACTTTAGCTTGTTTATAAAAACATAAATAAAAAGATAGCTGCCCAGTTAATAATTCTCATTTTCTTTATTAGAAAAATAAACCAGTGAGACTATTTTAAACTTACATCAAATGAAAAATGTTTCACAAATGTTCTATTATATTCTAAGTTTTGTTAAAAGCATACACTTATTGAGAAACAATTTTTGCTTAGTACATAAATGCTTATAAAACAAAAAAGAAAAATAATGATATTTTAAAACTTAATTTAAATCTTACATAGAAAATTCGATACAATTTAAATTTAAAAAATACTTTATATATAAATATATAATTATATGAACATTAGACGTCTACAGTATTAGACTACAGTACCTACCACTGCTAAACTACCTCCAAGAACTCAAACAACCTTCAAGACATCAACCCTCAAGAACTCAACCTTCAAGAAATCTACCCCAGCGTGTCAACACCCCTGCTCTTCACTCATCTGATGAATCGGATGAGGACGTATCTGTCGGAACACCATCACCCCCAAAGAAAGATCACCTCCAAGCATCAACACGAACCGTGACCACCAAGACCGACAAGCCCAAAAAGAAGAACAACGATCAAAGTTTGGTGAAATCAACAAGGAAGAAGACTACTAACGAACTGACTTAACATCAATATCTGACATCAAACCTCCACTGCCAGCTGCTTGCGTTCCCGGCCTCTGTGTGTACTGCAAATGACACCCCACTCAATTCTACTTCCATCTGATCAAGTTCAAATCCGCGGTGGTTGGGCCACCGATCTTTCATCTCCCCTCTCTTCACCTCATCCCCGGATCCTTACTCAAGATTTCTGCAGCCTCGCCCCGTTCTTTCATCCCCTGCTTGCCAGCTCTATGGACGTTTTCATTTCTTTTCATTTCATTAGACGTCAATCGATTTTTTGTTTATGAATCAATTTTATTTTTGTGGCAATATATGCCATTGAATTTATTACAAATGCCAACAGGTCGCACTGCAGCATCCTGTAGAATACACAAAGACAACATATGTACATAGACCACAATTGTGAGACTCAATAACTGGCTTAGCTCCACACATGCAGAATTAGGTGCATGTGTAGAGATTCTGTGATTGAAAGTCAGCTCTTCGGCCTTAAAAACCCAACATGCAAAATAGACATTAGGAATGTTGTAACATCCATTATAAACAACATTATTAATGCAAAGAGCAGGAGTTTCAGTCTCATTTGTATGGATACCATCTCACATAGGTGTTGTCCAGCATGATGACACAGACAAGACAGCTAAAACTGCATGTGATAAGCCTGAAATTGAGTAGGATATGGGCATTCCAATCTCTGCTGTAAAAGCCGCAATATTTCAGGAAATTAGGGAAATCAGAAGATCAGTTACTGACACTCAAAGGCCAGAAAGCAGGAGTATAAAGAGCTATGACATGTTTAAAACCGAGAATTATATGTACGGGCAGCATAAAACATCCACTAGACAGTGTGACATTGTAATTGCCAGAATTAGGCTGGGATATTCACATATATAGTAGGTGGCTGCAGGTAATGAATCACGAAATGGTGAACATTCCAATTGTAAACAATGTGAACAAGAGCTGGGACATACTCTCCAACACTATATCTGTGATTATTGCCCTGTTATTAGTGATTTCAGACCAAATGGCATGAGGTAATTTACGCTATGTAATTACTTTATGCACTCAAGAATATTGAAAGATATTCTTGTGCTGAACCTAGTGTGTGGTAGTGAAGGCAAATAGATCAGTCACCCTTATATTTTATGTTCTCTCCTGATTTCATGTATGACTAACCATCCTGTGAGACAGGGATATTAGATGAACTGAAAGCTAGTTTTTTAGCTTTTTTAGTTTTTTTGTATCTACACTCTGTAATCTTTTATATAGAATAGGTCAGCAGCACACTGCTGTGTATACCTAAGCTTGTTTATAAATAATAATAATATTTTTAATTTACAAGTAGGTACAATGGGTTTGTGAGATTACATATGATTGCTATTTTTCCTTTTTTTGCAAAGCCACTAACATGCATATCGAATAATTTATGTTAAAGTATTATAAGAGATCATATATGAGTACCTTATGTTCTAATATTATAAAGTATGATGTTATTCCAAAATGTATTGCTTTGCCTAAGAGACAATTCACACCACCATGGGAGGAGTGTAACGTAGATGTAGTAATTATTCCCTGGCAAAAGAAAAGAAGTATGTACGAGATAGGAGAGCTGAGATATGATTGTATAATTAGAAAATGACCTACAGAAAACACATACAGTATACTGTGATGAGCCAGTAGCTAGGGATGGAAAGGCAGGATGAGGAGTCACTGACATCGGAGTCAGTCACTGGAGGAGTCACTGTAGATACTGTTATTGGACGCCGCTTAACTGACAATGTTGTTTCAACGCAGGCGGAACTCCAAACTGTATTAGCAGGATTACAGGAAGCAGTCAAATGTGGTAAAAATGTCTTTTTTTATTTATTTATACATACAAGAGTTTTAACATGCTTGTAAAGCCACTAGCACGCATAGCGTTTCGGGCAGGTTCTCAATCTTATTTTTTCCCTGGAATATGACCCGCCAAATCATTTAACAACCTGGTACCCATTCCCTGGTACCCACTGGATGAACAAAGGCTACATTTAAGGATTGGTGCCTAGTCAATCCTCCCTGGCCGGGATATGAACCATGGCCAAATGGCTCGCGAAGCGCCGGGAGAGTGTCTTACCACTGTGCCATGGAGACTGTTGTGGCTTGCATCCTGAGGTCTGTATATTTGGTCGAGGGAAAAAAAATAAAAACAAAAAAGTCTCCTCATTAATATTTCACATTTTCCTTGAGAGACAACTTATTCCTCGATAGTGAACTATTATAAACATAACCTCGTACCCAGGAGTTAGGCAACTGTTGTGGGTCGCATTCTGGGGAAAGGGCAGTAGGCGGCCTAATGGTACAGGATAAGCCTTGTAGAGAGTAAACCTCCACTCTCTCATTATCTTAATGGCATAACTAATTAGCACTAATTACAGAAGCTATAAGCTTTTCAATAATTACAGGTAACAGTTCTTCCACCCTTCTATCTTACTGGTGGAAGCTGAGGTGTAGTCACTAAATATAAGCCAGCGATATGAGAATAGCCAAACTTTTTGTTCCGAGTAGCTGAATCTAGAACAACAAGAATAGCCAACAGTACAATTTCCACAGTGATTCAGTGAGCTACAGTACAGACACTTAGGACTTACCACATTGGTGATCCCAGAGAGTTTCGACGATACCCAGCCACGACGGACTTCAACATGGGTTCACACTGGACCTCTACCGCTGTTGCAGCTTACTGTGGACCGCAGCCACCTGTCATGGAACGCTGCCGACACCCTCACCTCAGCTATGATTTTCATAGCGATCATCTCTGTATTTTTATCTGCAACAGCTTGCTACACTACGATCGTTACTCACTCATCTGACAGCTTCATCAGTAACTACATCATGTAGGATCTACAGCCTGGCCTGCAGACTGTCCGTCGCTGCCACTGCTTGTCCTTCAGGGACTCCCACGACAGCTGCTCTTTCATCAGATTCATCTACACGTTCACTGCATTCTGGTATGATGCCGACTCAAGCACTTTTCTTGCGCAGTACAGGACCAACAGCTTGCGTTTCCGACTCTTGATCGTTGCTTCCAGGACAATTTAGCTTTAACAGTGATTCCCTACGTGCCTACATTACCTCCTATGGTCATGGTGCCCGGGACCATCCGCCCTGGATCTAAATGCTCCACCAGCCACCCAAGGACGCAACAATCATGCACATTCTTCTCTCCGAGCTTGTCTACACACTGCCTGCATCTTTTGGTACCGGACAACATCTTCCGGTATCTTTCTTTCACAAGAGTGAAAGAAACTCTGCCCGTTTGTTTCCGCCTCCGCCGGGGATCGAACCCGAACCCTTAGGACTGCAAACCGTGAGTGCTGTCCACTCAGCCGTCAGGCCCCCCTGACCACATATCTGTAAACCTAAATGTCTTCCTGTCCCCGGCTTTGGCCGGAATCGTTCAGGATATTTAATAAAAAGAAAAATAAGAACTTATAGCTGGTTGTTTGGTCAGAGTTGATTTGTTTTTGTGTTGAGTCAGATATCTGCTCCAATGATTCCATATATGACTAACCATTCTGAGAGATGGGAATATTAGATGGACTTATAGCTATTTTTTATCTACACTGTGTCATCTTTCATACAGAATAGGGTAGCAGCACGTTGCTATATATACCTAAACTTGTTAATACAAAAACAAAATCTAGAAAAATAGCGTCTTAGTTAATATTTTTCATTTTCTTTTTTAGATAAATTTATCCAGATAAACTATTTTAAATTTACACTAAATAAGTAACGTTTCTCAAAATATCTATTATGTTCTAAGTTTTGTTTTTAAATTGTTTTATTGAGAAACAGTTTTTATAAACATAAAATATAAAAATAGAATAGCATACATTAATAACATTTTAAAATTTCAATTTAATTCTTACATAGAAAATATTTCTTAATTTAAAAAATCTGCTTAAAAATCTATATATAAAAATTATTTCAGCGTCAAATACAATTAAATATGTTTAAACAGTAATATATCAATTGTTATTTTTGAGGTACTATATACCATTGAGTTTATTACAAATGCCTGCAGGTCGCATTACAGCATCCTGCAGAATATATAAAGACAACATATGCACAAGGACCACTAGTGTGAGACTCAATAACTAGCTTAGCTGCACTACAACTTGCCACTAACGCATTGAAGAACAGTGGGGGGAGTAATTTTCTGTGATTCAAACTATGCTCTACAGGCCCTTAAAAATCCAACATGCAAAATAGATGCTAGGAATGTTGTAACATCCATTATATACAACATTATTAATGCAAAGAGCAAGAGTTTCAGAATCTCATTTGTATGGATACAACTCACATAGGTGTTGTCCAGCATGATGACACAGACAAAGCAGCTAAAACTGCATGTGCTAAGCTTGAAATTGAGTTGGATATGAGCATTCCAATCTCAGCTGTTAAAACCGCAATATTTCAGGAAATTAGCGAAGACAGAGGAGCAGTTGCTGACACACAAAGGCCAGAAAGCACGATTATAAAGAGCTATGACATGTTTAGAACCGAGAATTATATGTACAGGCAGCAGAAAACATCCACTAGACAGTGTGACATTGTAATTGCCAAAATTAGGCTGGGATATCGATATCTATAACAGGTGGGTGCAAGTATTAAATCCCCAAAATGGTGAACATTCCAATTGTAAATTATGTGAACAAGAACTGGACATACTCTCCAACACTATATATGTGATTGCCCTTTTATAATTGACTTCAGACCAAATGGTATGAGGTACTTAGAGCTCTATAATTACTTCTGTCACAGTAAAATCTTTAAGAGATTCGGCTTGCTCCATCATCACCTATTCTACCCATATCCCATCTATATATTCAAGTACTGCAGCCACATGAAGAACAACTACTTCCAGACGTCTAGACAATACCACCAGTCTACCTACCCCACAGCCCGTCACCCTCCTCGCACCTGGCGACGCGAGATCATGTCACCCGAAACAAGCAGCTTAAGAGCCGGTTAATAGATAAAGAAGTCACCAGCGCCATCTGCCCGGACCATCATTCTGTATATATATAGGGCTGCCTAGCCCACTATGAGTTAGATTACTCCTGCGTGCTCAACTGAATAGACCCGTTAACACATCTCAATGTGGTACCGGATTTAGTCAGCCTAACTCACAGTATTCCTGCACCATATTTTATTTTGCACATTAACGTAACATAACTTTGATTGTCTGTTTATCTTGTTTAATTTGCACTCTGTATCAAGCCAACCTTGGAAAATATTTTTGTGTTGTAATTTGTTTAACATCAGTTTCTATTACAGTAAAGTATTTTTAAATTTTTGTTCTGTAGGTTTTCCACAACAGTTAACCTCATAGTGAAGACAACTTGCAGTTAAATTTTTTTTGTTTACTTTTATTTCTACTTTTGTGGCTGGCGTTCCATCTTCCTAGAATGACTGCACTATACACCTATTTATACCGTCACACTTCATACACTCAGGAATATTGGAAGATATTCTTGTGCTGTACCCAGATTTTGCTAGAGGAGGCTAACAGATCAGTTTTACATTTTATGTTCTCTCCTGAATTTTGTTCAGAGTTGATTTATTTTTGTATTGTGGCTGGTATTTTCTCCCCTGATTCCATGTATGACTAACCATTCTGTACGATGGAAATATTAGATGAACTTATAGCTAGTTTTTGATTTACACTGTGTAATCTTTCATATAGAATAAGATAGCAGCACATCAGGAACATAATGATTACAAATACCTGTTACTCAGATCACAACTTAATTGAAGTTATGACAACCATGGGGAGAAGACCTTCAAAACCAGTCCAAATTCACGGTGGAGGAGATTTCAGCAAATTCAACTTCAATAATAAACAGATAAACTGGGAGCAAATAAACCAGGACTTCACAGAAATAAACTGGGAAGAACAGCTAGAAAATGCAAACCTGAACCAGTGCCTGGAAAAAATAAGCTCAGTAGCACTAGAAATATGTTCAAACCGCATACCTCTAAGAAAAAAGAGGAAGAGATGCAGATTGGAACGGGAACGTCGTTCCCTATATAGGCGAAGAAAACGAATCGCGGAACAACTTGAGAGTCGCACCCTATCTCAAGAACGGCGAAGAAGGTTAGGTAGAGAAATAGAAACAATTGAACGGAAGCTACAAGAATCATACAAAACCCAGGAGAGGCAAAGAGAGCAAAAGGCCATCAGTGAAATAGAAAGAAATCCGAAATATTTTTTCTCCTATGCAAAATCAAGATCAAAAACCACATCTAGTATCGGGCCCCTGCGAAAGGGAGATGGAACTTTCACCGATGACAACAAAGAAATGAGCGAGCTACTGAGGACGCAGTACGACTCTGTTTTCAGCGAGCCATTAAACACACTAAAGATTGATAACCCAAATGAATTTTTCATGGATACGATACCAACATCAAATCATATATCAGACGTCACCCTATCCCCACTGGATTTTGAAGAAGCCATAAACAGTATGCCTATGCACTCTGCACCAGGCCCGGATTCTTGGAACTCAATATTCATAAAGAACTGTAAAAAACCACTATCGCAGGCCCTCCACATTCTGTGGAGACAAAGCCTAGATACTGGCGTTATTCCTGATATACTAAAAACAGCAGAGATAGCACCACTTCATAAAGGAGGAAATAAGGCAGAGGCAAAAAATTACAGATCGATAGCGCTAACATCGCACACCATTAAAATTTTTGAGAGAGTGCTAAGAAGTAAAATCACAAAATACATGGAATCACAGCAACTCCATAACCCCGGACAACATGGTTTCAGAACAGGGCGCTCTTGCCTGTCGCAGTTGCTGGACCACTATGATATGGCATTAGATGCTATGGAAGACAAACATAACGCGGATGTAATTTACACAGATTTCGCAAAAGCTTTTGATAAATGTGACCATGGTGTTATTGCACATAAAATGCGTTCAAAAGGAATTACCGGAAAAATAGGCAGATGGATCTACAATTTCCTGACCAACAGAACCCAATGTGTAATAGTCAACAAAATAAAATCCAGCCCATCAACCGTGAAGAGCTCAGTCCTCCAGGGTACTGTGCTTGCTCCAGTACTTTTTCTCATCCTCATTTCGGACATAGACAAGAACACAACCTATAGCACTATATCATCCTTTGCAGATGACACTAGGATCTTCATGAGAGTAGGCAACATAGAGGACACGGCGAACCTCCAGTCAGATGTTGATCAGGTCTTTCTATGGGCTACAGAAAATATAATGGTGTTTAAGGAAGATAAGTTCCAGCTCATGCGCTATGGAAAAAAATGAAAATATAAAAACGGAAACCACGTACAAAACTCAGGCAAATCATAACATAGAACGAAAAGGCAATGTAAAGGATCTGGGTGTACTCATGTCGGAAGACCTTACCTTTAAAGAACACAATAAAGTAGCCGTCACAACTGCAAGAAAAATGACAGGTTGGATAACAAGAACTTTTCACACTAGAGATGCTATACCGATGATGATACTTTTCAAAACGCTTGTGCTCTCTAGAGTGGAGTACTGCTGCACAATGACAGCACCTTTCAAAGCTGGAGAAATTACTGAACTGGAGAGCGTGCAGAGATCCTTTACTGCTAGAATCCACTCAGTAAAACATCTAAACTATTGGGACCGACTAAAGAGCCTAAAACTGTACTCCCTTGAGCGCACGCGGGAGAGGTACATAATAATTTACACGTGGAAAATATTAGAGGGGCTGGTCCCAAACCTGCACACAGAAATAACATCACATGAGACCAGAAGACATGGCAGGATCTGCAGAATACCCCCGTTGAAAAACAGAGGTGCAACTAGTACTCTGAGAGAGAACTCTATCAACATCAGAGGTCCGAGACTGTTCAACACGCTTCCACTACACATAAGGGGCATAACTGGCCGACCCCTCACAGTGTTCAAGAGAGAACTGGATAAGCACCTCCAAAGGATACCTGATCAACCAGGCTGTGACTCGTACGTCAGGCTGCGAGCAGCCGTGTCCAACAGCCTGGTTGATCAGTCCGGCAACCAGGAGGCCTGGTCGACGACCGGGCCGCGGGGACGCTAAGCCCCGGAAGCACCTCAAGGTAAGGCAAGGTACATTGATGGGTATACCTAAGCTTGTTAATATATATATATATTTTTTTTTATTTAAACAGTACTGGCAGTGAAGTGGTAAGACACTCGCCTGGCATTTTGTGATATATTTATTTAGTATAGTCTTGGTTACAGGAGTCTATTTGCTGTTGAGGCTTGCATCTTGCGGAAAGTTGTTGTAACTGGTCAAGGAGAAACTTTTTATTTTAAATTTTTATTGATATATACAATAGTTTTTACAGTCTTGCACAGTCACTAGCTCGCATAGTATTCCGGGCAAGTCCTTAATCCTAATTTTCACACATACACATCTCCAGGAAGCAGCCCGTAGCAGTTGTCTAACTCCCAGGTACCCATTTACTGCTAGGTGAACAGGGGCATCAGGGGTGAAAGAAACTCTGCCTATTTGTTACCGCCTCCGCAGAGGATCGAACTCACACCCTAAAGATTACGAACTCCGAGCGCTGCTCACTCAGCCGTCAGGCCCCCTTACGCAGCCAGTCCTCCAAACATTAGCCCAAAAGTGATTCCATGCACCAGCCAAACCCCCTGTTTATGAATGAAAGCGGTTTACACACGACTCACAACTGATTTCATTCGAACACTTCCGGAACAAGTGCTTCACCGACGAATTTTGTTCGAATCACAACGCTGTAAATTCTTCTTCCATGTACTATAAATACAAATAATTGCCAACATAACCTACACACCTAACCTAACCTATGCCTATATATGCACAATATGATATTTTAATATTTAGTTATATATGATAAAATTACAGTTAAAATTAACAGCATATAAAAATTTATGAATGTGTCTATGGGGTCGACTGCTGGATGTAATGGACTTGCATTGAGGACGTATTTCCTGACGGAATCTCTATAAACCAAAAAGTCTTCCTGTCCCCAGCTATGGGAATCGTTCAGGATATCTAAAAAAAAATATGAACTTATCGATAGTTGTTTAGAGAGTTGATTTTTTTTTTTTTATTGAGGCAGATATTTGCTCCCCTGATTCCATGTATGACTAACCATCCTGTGAGATGGGAATATTAGATGAACTTATAGCTGGTTTTTTATCTTCACTGTGTATTCTTTCATATAGAATAGGGAAGCAGTACATTGGTATGTATATCTCAGATTGTTAATACAAAAAAAGAAAATCTAAAAAAAAAGCGTCCAAGTTAATGTTTCTCATTTTCTATAATAAATATACATTTCCAAATAAACTATTTTAAACTTACATCAATTGAGTAACGTTTCACAAAATTTCTGTAATGCTCAAAGTTATATTAAATATATATTATTAATGAGAATTTTTTTTTGTTTAGTCCATAAAAAGTAACCTAATAATATTGATTTAAAAAAAAAAGATATTTAAATTTTACATAGAAAATACTTTACAATTAAAAAAAAAACATTTAAAATTATATATACAGAAAGTAAATTAAAGTACAATTATTAACATTATTTATGTTCGCTTCTTTTTGCTTCTTCATCTAATTTATTTTTAAGGCATTACACGCCCTTAAATTTATTAAACACTCCAACATGTCGCACTGTAGAATATACAAGGAAAACATATGAACTCAGACCACAAGTGTGAGACTCAATAACTGACTTAGCTCCACATGCAGAATTAGCCACTACAACTTGCCACTAAAGCATTGAAGAACAGTGGTGGAGTAATTTTGTGTGATTCAACGACAGTTCTTCAGGCCCTTACAAACCCAACATGCAAAATAGATATTAGGAATGTTCTAACATCCATTATAAACAACATTATTAATGCAAAGAGCAAGAGTTTCAGAGTCTCATTTGTATGGATACCATCTCACATAGGTGTTGTCCAGCATGATGACACAGAGAAGGCATCTATACTGCATGTGATAAGCCTGAAATTGAGTTGGATATGGGCATTCTAATCTCTGCTGTAAATGCCGCAATATTTCAAAAAATTAGAGAAGACAGAAGAGCAGTTACTGACACTCAAAAGCCAGAAAGCACGAGTATAAAGAGCTATGACATGTTTACTACCGAGAATTATATGTACGGGCAGCATGAAACATCCACTAGACAGTGTGACATTGTAATTGCCAGAATTAGGCTGGCATATCGATATCTATGACAAGTGGCTGCAGGTAATGAATCCCCCAATGGTGAACATTCCAATTGTAAACAATGTGAACAAGAGCTGGGACATACTCTCCAGAATTATATATGTGATTGCCCTTTTATAATTGACTTGAGACCAAATGGTATGAGGTACTTTCAGCTCTGTAATTACTTCATACCTTATGAATATTGGAAGATATTCTTGTGCAGTTCCCACATTTTGCTAGTGGAGGCTAATAAATACGACTTATATTTCGTGTTCCTCCTGATTTTTAATCAGAGTTGTTTTTGTTTTTTTTATTGAGACTGGTATTTTCTGCCCTGATTCCATGTATGACTAACCAACCTGTGAGATGGAAATATTAGATGAACTTACAGCTAGTTTCTTAACTACACTGTGTAATCTTTCATATAGAATAGGGTAGCAGCACATTGCTGTGTTTGCCTTAACTTGCTAATGATAAAAAAATCTAAAATAAATGAGTCCTTGTTAATATATCTCATTTTCATTAAGAGGCAATATTATCACGATAAAATATTTTAAACTTACATCAAATAAGAAAGTTTAACAAAATTTCTTTATGTTGTATGTTGTGTTAAAAATATACTCCTCTTAAGAAACCTTCTTTGTTTAGAACATAAAACGGTCCAAGAAACGGAAAAGTATAATAACATTTAAAATAATGTGTATTTAAATCCTACATAGAAAGTTTGGCAAAATTTCAAAAATACGTTTAAAACTTTGTATATAAAGAAAATGCTTGTGAAATTTAATGATCTCTTTTCAACGTTATTCTTTCTAATAATTCTATTTTTGAGGCATTATTGCCCTTGATTTTATTATAAATGCCAACAGGTTTTACTGCAGCATTCTGTAGAATATACAAAGATAACATATGTAAACAGACCACAAGTGTGAGACTCGGTAACTGGCTTAGCTCCACATGCAGAATTACCTGCACTACAACTTGCCACTAACACACAGAAGAACAGTGGAGGAGTAATTTTCTGTGATTAAAAGTCAGCTCTTCAGGCCCTTAAAAACCCAAAATACAAAATAGATATTAGGAATGTTGTAACATTTATTATAAACATTATTAATGCAAAGAACAAGAGTTTCAGAGTCTCATTTGTATGGATACCATCTCACATAGGTGTTGTCCAGCATGATGACACAGACAAGGCATCTATACTGCATGTGATAAGCCTGAAATTGAGTTGGATATGGGCATTCCAATCTCTGCTGAAAATGCCGCAATATTTCAGGAAATTAGAGAGGACAGAAGAGCAGTCACTGACACTCAAAAGCCAGAAGGCACGAGTATAAAGAGCTATGACATGTTTACAACCGAGAATTATATGTACGGGCAGTATGAAACATCCACTAGACAGTGTGACATTGTAATTGCCAGAATTAGGCTGGCATATCGATATCTATGGCAAGTGGCTGCAGGTAATGAATCCCCCAATGGTGAACATTCCAATTGTAAACAATGTGAACAAGAGCTGGGACATACTTTCCAGAATTATATATGTGATTGCCCTTTTATAATTGACTTGAGACCAAATGGTATGAGGTACTTTGAGCTCTGTAATTACTTCATACACTTATGAATATTGGAAGATATTCTTGTGCAGTTCCCACATTTTGCTAGTGGAGGCTAATAAATCAGACTTATATTTCGTGTTCTCTCCTGATTTTTAATCAGAGTTGATTTGTTTTTTTATTGAGAGTGGTATTTTCTGCCCTGATTCCATGTATGACTAACCAACCTGTGAGATGGAAATATTAGATGAACTTACAGCTAGTTTCTTAACTACACTGTGTAATCTTTCATATAGAATAGGGTAGCAGCACATTGCTGTGTTTGCCTAAACTTGCTAATGATAAAAAAAAATCTAAAATAAAAGAGTCCTAGTTAATATATCTCATTTTCATTAAGAGGCAATTTTATCAAGATAAAATATTTTAAACTTACATCAAATAAGAAAGTTTAACAAAATTTCTTTATGTCGTATGTTTTGTTAAAAATATACTCCTCTTAAGAAACCTTCTTTGTTCAGAACATAAAACGTTCCAGGAAACGGAAAAGTATAATAACATTTAAAATAATATGTATTTAAATCCTACATAGAAAGTTCGGCAAAATTTCAAAAATACGTTTAAAACTAATTATTTAAAGAAAATGCTTATAAAATTATAGGATTATTCTGTAAAATTCCTTTTTCAATAATTCTACTTTTGAGGCATTATTTGCCCTTGATTTTATTATGAATGCCAACAGGTTGTACTGCAGCATTCTGTAGAATATACATTGATAACATATGTAAACAGACCAGAAGTGTGAGACTCAATAACTGGCTTAGCTCCACATGCAGAATTACCTGCACTACAACTTGCCACTAACACACTGAAGAACAGTGGAGGAGTAATTTTCTGTGATTCAAAGTCAGCTCTGCAGGCCCTTAAAAACCCAACATGCAAAATAGATATTAGGAATGTGTTAACATCCATTATAAACAACATTATTAATGAAAAGAGCAAGAGTTTCAGAGTTTCTTTTGTATGGATACCATCTCACATAGGTGTTGTCCAGCATGATGACACAGAGAAGGCAGCTAAAACTGCATGTGATAAGAGTGAAATTGAGTTGGATATGGGCATTCCAATCTCTGCTGTAAAAGCCGCAATATTTCAGGAAATTAGGGAAGTCAGAAGAGCAGTTACTGACACACAAAGGCCAGAAAGCACAAGTATAAAGAGCTATGACATGTTTAGATCTAATAATTATATGTACGGGCAGCATAAAACATCCACTAGACAGTGTGACATTGTAATTGTCAGAATTAGGCTTGGATATCGATATGTATAATCCCTGTTATCAGTGATTTTATACCAAATGGTATAAGGTACTTTACGCTCTGTAATTACTTCATGCACTTAGGAATATTGGAAGATATTCTTGTGCTGATAGAGGCTAATAGATCAATCAGCCTTACATTTCATGTTCTCTTTTGATTCCATGTATGACTAACCATCTTGCGAGATGGGGATTTTACATGAACTTATAGCTTGTTTTGTATCTACACTGTAATCCTTTATATAAAACAGGGCAGCAGCACACTGCTGTGTATACCTAAGCTTGTTAATTAAAAATAATAAAAATAATAATATTTTTTATTTACAAGAAGTTACAATGAGTTTGTGAGATTATGTAAGATTGTATTTTTCCTTTCTAACAAAGCCACTGACACACATAGCGAACAATTTATGTTAAAGTATAATAAGAGATCATATATGAGTACCTTATGTTCTAATGTTATAAAGTATGATGTTATTCCAAAATGTATTGCTTTGCCTAAGAGACAATTCACACCACCATAGGAGGATTGTAACGTAGATGTAGTAATTATTCCCTGGCAAAAGAAAAAAAGTATGTACGAGATAGGAGAGCTGAGGGCAACATATGACTGTATAACTTGACAATGACCTACAGAAAACACTCTTCATATATATTGGGATAGGTCAGTAGCTAGGGATGGGAAGGCAGGATGTGGAGTCTTGATCAGGGAGTACACTGACATCGGCACTGTAGATACTGTTATTGGACGCCACTTAACTGACAGTGTCTCTTCAACGCAGGCTGAACTACAAGCTGTATTAGCAGGATTACAGGAAGTAGTCAAATGTCGTAAAAATACTTTTTTTTTATTTATTTATCTATACAAGAGTTCTAACATTCTTGTAAAGCCACTAGCACGCATAGCGTTTGGAGCAGGTCCTTAATCTTATTTTTTCCCCCTAGAATACGACCCTCCAAATCGTTTAACAACCAGGTACCCATTCACGGCTTGGTGAACAGAGGCTACAGTTAAGGATTGGCGCCTAGTCAATCCTCCCCGGCCGTGACACGAACCCAGGCCAAATTGCTCGCGAAGAGCCGGGCTAGTGTCTTAGCACTGTGCCACTGGGACTGGTGTGGCTTGCATCCTGAGTGAGGTCTGTATCAGGAGGGCAAGGGCAACAAAAAATAAAAACAAAAAAGTCTCCCCATTTATACTTTGCATTTTCACTGAGAGAGAAATTATTCCAAGATAGTGAACTATATTAAACATAACCACGTACCCAGGAGTTAGGCAACTGTTGTGGGTCGCATCCTGGAGAAGGGCAGTAGGCAGCCTAATGGGACATGGATAAACCTAACAGGCTTCCTGTCACCAACAATGGGAACTAAAAAAACGGGAGAGATGAATCAAAACAGGAACCACTTCGCAAAAGTCAGTAATTCTTATGAAAATTGATTCATTTTGTTTTTTTCTCATTAAGTTGGCTCTTTATCTTAACAGTATAATGTGAATAGTCGGATTTACCAGACATTACCAACACCAAAGAGCACTAATCACTAGATCATTGATCCCTGATTGACTGGATTCAGCAGCCGTCACAGCCTGATGTGTCTCTGGGTCCTCCAGCTCTCTCTTTCTCTCTCTCTCGCTGCACTTCACTCTAGAAGGTCGGACCCCACTTCCAGCCTGGTGTTGTATACCGGGAAGAGTCGGTGGGCCTTCTCCAGTGATGTGTTTAACGATTAGAGCACTACCAAGACTGCTCTTGCTCCCTCTACCATGCGTCACAAACGCCACAAGGTCCGGGGAACGCTCCGCGACGATCACGCGTTCTCCAAGACAACCCTCCTGAAGCTGTTTAAGGACTCAGGTAGAGTGACACCTATGGATATCGGCAAGTAAGGCACTGACTTCACATTCTTCATCTCAAGCGAGGATCGCCTCGACAAACTTATGGTTCAAGAGCTTGCGTTTGAAAATGCGGACCTCACTCTCAACTTCCCACGTCAGATCCTCGCCGAGAGAACTGTTTTTTATCAACGGGATCAGCTGTTGGATCGCGGATCTGGACAACATCGAGCACGAAAACGAGAACACGACAACATACTCCGCCGAAGTCATCGATATGAATACTGATGGCAAGCAACCAACCTTGAAGTGAACCTTCTGCTCGGCAGCAATGGCTTCGCGGTCTACCACTCATGGCTTCCACAGTTTTGGCAGTCATCTAATGCTTCCAGTGCTACGAGTACCGGAAGTATTGGTACACCACACCAGCAAATATCAACAGCGCATTTAGAAGTGCAGTCTCTGCTCAGCTAATCACCATTATTCCATCTGCATGTTGGAAACGTTCTGCTGTCTGCTTTGTGTTGGCGATCATCCCGCAAACTCCCATCGCTGTCCCGGTAGACAAGAAGTTATCAAGAACCTGGAGAAAGTCAAGCCATCCTGGCGCCAACGCTTCCTCCTTCTCATCCATCGACAACTGCCACAGTTCCACCTCTCGTGTGTGCACCCACTGAACTATCTACATCTGCTGAAGGACCTGCGGTGACAACTCAACCTGCAAGAGCTCAACCCCTCAAGATTCACCACCTATGCTTTTGAGTCAGCCGACTTTTCTGATGAGGAAGTCTCTATTGAATCAACATCTCCTCCTCCTCCTCGGACGTGCCCCCACTCAACTGAAGATTTCCTTCTGGACATTACCTCCAACGACGCACCACCATGACAACGCGTGGCCAGACCAACGGACCGGCCAAGAAGCCCAGGAAGAAGAAGAAGAGCGACGATCCGAGCCTGATAAAATCATCAAGAAGAAAGAAGACCACCGACGAAATATAGTAGTGAAGAACACCACCAGATCCGCGTCGCATTGCCTGGGCCTCCTGCAAGACACATAAGCGAGCAACTGAGTGAATTCCAAACTACCACCAAACCACAGCGTCAGCTGCAAGTCTTATCTACGATGGTTGGGCCACCGACTTTTTTCTACCGTCTTCGACTCGTTTCCAGTTCCTAACTCAAGATTTCTGCATCCTTGCCCCGTTCTTCCATCCACTGCTTACCTGCTCTAGGGTCCTATTAAATGGAACTAACATCAATATTTATTATCAACCATCAACCGCCAGCTTCTTATTAGCCCAGCTCTGTGTGTACTGCAAATTACAACAGTTCAAGTCGATATTACATACAGTACCACTGCAAGTCATAACCCGCGGTGATTGGGCCACCAATCATTATCTCCCGTCTTCGACTCGTCTCCAGTACCTAGCTCAAGATTTCTGCATCCTCGACCCGTTCTTCCATCCCTGCTTATCTGCCCTAAAGTCTTTCGCACATATAAAGCATTATAAATTAATAGTGAAAACACTCAACGATTACCTTTAGGTCTGCTATAAATTTAAGGCCCTTACAAACCATCTTGTAAGTTTTGTGTTACCTTAAAGGCCAATAAACTCTGAATGGTTATTAAGATCTCAATATCTTACTGACCAACAAGCAAGTTTGGTGTTAGACTTGAGACCTGTCAACCTCTGAAGGGTTATTATGGCCTCCTTAATAGCTTACTGACCAACCAGCAATTTTAATGTTGGACTTAAGACCTATCAACACATTGAGAGTTATTAAGGCTGCCTTGAGGTTACCTTTAGGTGATTCCTTGGATGAAGGTTCTCGCGGCCAGGGCTCCTAGTTGGTGGTCTGGTCAACATAACTGTTGGAGACGGCTGCTCGCATCCTGACGTGTGGATATTACCATATCTTGTCTCCCAGTAATCCCTGTGGGCCAATATAAGCGATCGACTGTGATGCAACATTTAATCAACGACAGTAACATTGAACCTGTGGTGAGTTAACATCGATCCTACGGTGACTTACTGTTGATCCTACGGTGACTTACCATTGATCCTACGGTGACTTATCGTTGATCCTACGGTGACTTACCGTTGATCCTACGGTGACTTACCGTTGATCCTACGGTGACTTACCGTTGATTCTACGGTGACTTACCGTTATTGGATCACATAACATGCTAGAAAAGGCCATTGCCAATGATAAGGAGGGATGGAAGACTTAAGCCTGTCTCCTGGAAGCTTCCAGAACCTGTGGCGGAATTACAACTGTGACGACACAGTTGTTGAAGACTGGATACACCATAACAGACATGAAACTATACCTGACGACCTCATCCACCTTGACAACCTCAACTCACGCACTGAACTACAGACTCCCCTGACTCCAGCTGATGTCAAGACAGTTCTCATGGGCACTCGTTGCAGAGCCCCTGGTGCGTCTGGCATTGGACATACCCTCCTTAGACAACTTCCTGTTTCTATCATTGCTGCTATCACTAACTTATTCAACGCCTCTCTTGCCTCTGGACATTTTCTTCTCACCTTCATATCTGTCACTGCTGTTCTTATTCCAAAACCTGGGAAACTTCACACTGATCCAAAAAACTATAGATCCATCAGCCTTCTGGAGACACTTGGCAAAGTCTTTGAATGGCTGGTCAACATGAGACTCAGAACGCACCTGGAAGACAATGACTTACTCACTAACAAACAGTTTGGATTCCGGCCTCACCGGTCCACACACGACGCCTTAAATATCATGACCAATTACATCAGCATCAATCAGCACCAAAGACTCAAGACTGTACTCATCACTAAAGACGTTGAGAAAGCCTTTGACACGCTTTGGCATGACGGCCTAAAATTCAAACTATGCAATAACTTTAATCATCTGCTTATCAAACTTCTTACTTCTTAGGACAATTAGAATCATGTTCCTCCGACAACACTCTGACTACTTCAACTTACACGAAAGTGTTCCCCAAGGCTCTATTCTTGCCCCGACACTCTACATCCTATACATCAACATCATTCCTGAGCCTATTTATCACACTATTATACGATGTCTCAACACCATTGACACACTATCACGCAGAGCACAAGCAGAACTCGATATTGTAACGGAATGGGAGTGTGACTGGCGCATTAAAACTAACTCCAACAAATAAAAAATCACCTACTTTTTCTGTAAAAGAACTATAAGCCCTATTCCTGTTCAACTCTATTCACTCTCTCCTAATCCTACTAACATCTCTGTATCTCTTTCCACCACAGTTCTTGGCCTCACACTTGACCGACAACTACTCTTTCACACACACACATTACACAGAAATATACAACAGCTCTTCAGGCCATGAACAAATTGTACAGACTAAAATTTGCAAAACCTGATACTGAAATGCACCTTTATAAAGCACTCATTAGACCTTTCCTAACATATGCTCCAATAGCTCTTTCCTTAGCCGCACCCACTAATAAACTATAACTTCAGAGAATACAGAACAAAGCACTTAGATGGGTACTCAACACTCGATGGGACGATTTCAATACCAGCGAAAGTCTTCATGATAGTACCAACATTCCTGCCATCAATGTCTACTGGAAAACTTTATTAGACAAACAACTTGACAAACTACTCTCTTATCACGAACAACACATTGACTCTCTCTTACACACTCTTAGACAACCACGGAACACCCAAGATCTCTTCTCTACCATCTGGGTAGAGAAGAGGTAGTAATAAATTACTACCTGCCTCCGCCGGGGATCGAACCCAGACCCTTAGAATTATGAAACCCGAGTACTGTCCACTCAGCCGTCAAGCCCCCCTGACGGCATATCTATAAATTTAAAGGTCTTCCTGCCTCCGGCTATGCGAATCGCTTAGGATATCTGAAAATAGATGAACATATAGGTAGTAGTTTAGTCAGAGTTAATTTGTGTATTGAGGCAGATATTTGCTCCCCTGATTCCATATATGACTAACCATTCTATGAGACGGGAATATTAGATGAACTTATTGCTAGTTTTTTATCTACACTGTGTAATCTGTCATATAGAAGAGGGTAGCAGCACATTGGTGTGTATACTTTAGCTTGTTTATAAAAACATAAATAAAAAGATAGCTTCCTAATTAATATTTCTCATTTTCTTTATTAGAAAAATATACCAGTGAGACTATTTTAAACTTACATCAAATAAAAAATGTTTCACAAATGTTCTATTATATTCTAAGTTTTGTTAAAAGCATACACTTATTGAGAAACATTTTTTGCTTAATACATAAATGCTTATAAAACAAAAAAAAGAAACATAATGATATTTTGAAAATTTAATTTAAATCTTACATAGAAAATTCGATACAATTTAAATTTAAAAAATACGTTACATATAATTATATAATTAAATGTACTTTTGACGTCAATCGATTTTTTGTTCATGAATCAATTTTATTTTTGTGGCAATATATGCCATTGAATTTATTACAAATGCCAACAGGTCGCACTGCCGCATCCTGTAGAATACACAAAGACAACATATGTACACAGACCACAATTGTGAGACTCAATAACTGGCTTAGCTCCACACATGCAGAATTAGGTGCATGTGTAGAGATTCTGTGATTGAAAGTCAGCTCTTCGGCCTTAAAAACCCAACACGCAAAATAGATATTAGGAATGTTGTAACATCCATTATAAACAACATTATTAATGCAAAGAGCAAGAGTTTCAGAGTCTCATTTGTATGGATACCATCTCACATAGGTGTTGTCCAGCATCATGACACAGACAAGGCAGCTAAAACTGCATGTGATAAGCCTGAAATTGAGTTGGATATTGGCATTCCAATCTCTGCTGTAAAAGCCGCAATATTTCAGGAAATTAGGGAAAACAGAAGATCAGTTACTGACACTCAAAGGCCAGAAAGCACGAGTATAAAGAGCTATGACATGTTTAAAACCGAGAATTATATGTACGGGCAGCATAAAACATCCACTAGACAGTGTGACATTGTAATTGCCAGAATTAGGCTGGGATATTCACATATATAGTAGGTGGCTGCAGGTAATGAATCACGAAATGGTGAACATTCCAATTGTAAACAATGTGAACAAGAGCTGGGACATACTCTCCAACACTATATCTGTGATTATTGCCCTGGTATTAGTGATTTCAGACCAAATGGTATGAGGTAATTTACGCTATGTAATTACTTTATGCACTCAAGAATATTGAAAGATATTCTTGTGCTGAACCTAGAGTGTGCTAGTGAAGGCAAATAGATCAGTCACCCTTATATTTCATGTTCTCTCCTGATTTCATGTATGACTAACCATCCTGTGAGACAGGGATATTAGATGAACTGAAAGCTAGTTTTTTAGCTTTTTTAGTTTTTTTGTAGCTACACTCTGGAATCTTTTATATAGAATAGGTCAGCAACACACTGCTGTACTCACCTAGTTGTGTTTGCGGGGGTTGAGCTCTGGCTCTTTGGTCCCGCCTCTCAACCGTCAATCAACAGGTGTACAGATTCCTGAGCTTATCGGGCTCTATCATATCTACACTTGAAACTGTGGATGGAGTCAGCCTCCACCACATCTCTTCCTAATGCATTCCATTTGTCCACCACTCTGACACTAAAAAAGTTCTTTCTAATATCTCTGTGGCTCATTTGGGCACTCAGTTTCCACCTGTATCCCCTTGTACGTGTTCCCCTTGTGTTAAATAGACTGTCTTTATCTACCCTATCAATTCCCTTCAGAATCTTGAATGTGGTGATCATGTCCCCCCTAACTCTTCTGTCTTCTAGCGAAGTGAGGTTTAATTCCCGTAGTCTCTCCTCGTAGCTCATACCTCTCAGCTCGGGTACTAGTCTGGTGGCAAACCTTTGAACCTTTTCCAGTTTAGTCTTATCTTTGACTAGATATGGACTCCATGCTGGGGCTGCATACTCCAGGATTGGCCTGACATATGTGGTATACAAAGTTCTGAATGATTCTTTACACAAGTTTCTGAATGCCGTTCGTATGTTGGCCAGCCTGGCATATGCCGCTGATGTTATCCGCTTGATATGTGCTGCAGGAGACAGGTCTGGCGTGATATCAACCCCCAAGTCTTTTTCCTTCTCTGACTCCTGAAGAATTTCCTCTCCCAGATGATACCTTGTATCTGGCCTCCTGCTCCCTACACCTATCTTCATTACATTACATTTCGTTGGGTTAAACTCTAACAACCATTTGTTCGACCATTCCTTCAGCTTGTCTAGGTCTTCTTGAAGCCTCAAACAGTCCTCTTCTGTTTTAATCCTTCTCATAATTTTAGCATCGTCTGCAAACATTGAGAGAAATGAATCGATACCCTCTGGGAGATCATTTACATATGTCAGAAACAAGATAGGACCGAGTACAGAGCCCTGTGGGACTCCACTGGTGACTTCACGCCAATCGGAGGTCTGACCCCTCACCGTAACTCTCTGCTTCCTATTGCTTAGATACTCCCTTATCCACTGGAGCACCTTACCAGCTACACCTGCCTGTCTCTCCAGCTTATGTACCAGCCTCTTATGCGGTGCTGTGTCAAAGGCTTTCCGACAATCCAAGAAAATGCAGTCCGCCCAGCCCTCTCTTTCTTGCTTAATCTTTGTTACCAGATCGTAGAATTCTATCAAGCCTGTAAGGCAAGATTTACCCTCCCTGAACCCATGTTGGCGATTTGTCACGAAGTCCCTTCTCTCCAGATGTGTTACCAGGTTTTTTCTCACGATCTTCTCCATCACCTTGCATGGTATACAAGTCGAGGACACTGGCCTGTAGTTCAGTGCCTCTTGCCTGTCGCCCTTTTTGTATATTGGGACCACATTCGCCGTCTTCCATATTTCTGGTAGGTCTCCCGTTTCCAGTGACTTATTATACACTATAGAGAGTGGCAAGCAAAGTGCCTCTGCACACTCTTTCAGTATCCATGGTGAGATCCCATCTGGACCAACAGCCTTTCTAACATCCAGATCCAGCAGGTGTCTCTTGACCTCCTCTCTCGTAATTTCGAACTCTTCCAAGGCCGCCTGGTTTACCTCCCTTTCTCCTAGCACAGTGACCTCACCTTGTTCCATTGTGAAGACCTCCTGGAACCTCTTGTTGAGTTCTTCACACACCTCTCTGTCATTCTCTGTATACCTGTCCTCGCCTGTTCGAAGTTTCAATACCTGTTCTTTCACTGTTGTTTTCCTTCTAATGTGACTGTGGAGTAGCTTTGGTTCGGTCTTGGCTTTGTTTGCTATATAATTTTCAAAACTTTTCTCTTCTTCTCTTCTCACCCTGACGTACTCATTCCTGACGTACTCATTTGCTGTGTATACCTAAGCTTGTTTATAATAATAATAATAATATTTTTAATTGACAAGAAGGTACAATGGGTTTGTGAAATTACATATGATTGCTATTTTTCCTTTTTTTTGCAAAGCCACTAACATGCATATCGAATAATTTATGTTAAAGTATAATAAGAGATCATATATGAGTACCTTATGTTCTAATGTTATAAAGTATGATGTTATTCCAAAATGTATTGCTTTGCCTAAGAGACAATTCACACCACCATGGGAGGAGTGTAACGTAGATGTAGTAACTATTCCCCGGCAAAAGAAAAAAGTACGTACGAGATAGGAGAGCTGAGATATGATTGTATAATTAGAAAATTACCTACAGAAAACACTCTACATGTATACTGTGATGGATCAGTAGCAAGGGATGAAAAGGCAGGATGAGGAGTCACTGACATCGGAGTCAGTCACTGGAGGAGTCACTGTAGATACTGTTATTGGACGCCGCTTAACTGACAATGTTGTTTCAACGCAGGCGGAACTCCAAACTGTATTAGCAGGATTACAGGAAGCAGTCAAATGTGGTAAAAATGTTTTTTTTTATTTATTTATACATACAAGAGTTTTAACATGCTTGTAAAACCACTAGCACGCATAGCGTTTCCGGCAGGTTCTCAATCTTATTTTTTCCCTGGAATATGACCCGCCAAATCATTTAACAACCTGGTACCCATTCCCTGGTACCCACTGGATGAACAAAGGCTACATTTAAGGATTGGTGCCTAGTCAATCCTCCCTGGGCGGGATATGAACTATGGCTAAATCGCTCGCGAAGCGCCGGGCGAGTGTCTTACCACTGTGCCATGGAGACTGTTTTTTTTTTTTTTATTAACACATTAGGAACAGCTGCATTACTGCAGCTACCCTAGACTATATGAAGTGGAGTACAGTGTGTCAAAAAAGCTAACGAGGTTATGCTAAAAAATCCCCATCACACAGGATGGTTAGTCATACAGAGGCATGTGATAAGCGGTCTGCACTGGCAGACTCCGGATGCATTTTGAGGATATCAACAACACAAGATTGAATAAGGCAGCAGTTGTAATACAAGTCCCCATCTCGCAGGATGGTTAGTCATACAGAGCCATGTGTTTAATAACCTGCACTGGCAAATTTTGGGTATACTGTGAGGATATCTTCAAGAATACGAGAGTGAATAAAGTAATTGCAAAGCTCCAGGTACCTCATGCCAACTGGTCTGAAAGGTCTAATAACTGGGCATTCAGTGATGTTGTGCGGGAGATCATGCCGCAGTTCCTGCTCACAGAGTATGCAACTGGAGTGCTCAGGATTGGGCTGTTGTGGCTTGCATCCTGAGGTCTGTATATTTGGTCGAGGGCAAAAAAAAAAAAAAAAAAATTCTCCTCATTAATATTTCACATTTTCTTTGAGAGACAAATTATTCCTCGATAGTGAACTATTATAAACATAACCCCGTACCCAGGAGTTAGGCAACTGTTGTGGGTCGCATTCTGGGAGAAGGGCAGTAGGCGGCCTAATGGGACAGGATAAGCCTTGTAGAGAGTAAACCTTATACTCACTCCAGTCTCTCATTATCTTAATGGCATAACTAATTAGCACTAACTACACAAGCTATAATCCTATCCCTATTTACAGGTAACAGTTCAACCATCCTCCTATCTTATTGGAGGGAGTTGAGGTGTAGTTACCGAATATAAGCAAGCGATATGTGCATAGCGGACGGTACAATTTCCAGTCAAGAATGTAGCACTCGGCATATGCAGTTCTAATCGACCCAAGACGCTACAGCTTCGACACAGAGCAGACAGCAGACTACGACCTCATCCAGCTACAACGCTCTCCCACATAGAGCTCCGCGACTCCGGCCACACTCCGCTCTCTGCTCTACTACAGGCTCCGTCTCAACGTCTACGACACTGCTGTATGCAAGACTACTAAATAAATATGAAAACCCACTAAACACCGTGTATCTAATCTACCCAACAACGTAACATAATCGTACGTTACAGACTCAGTGGTACCGGTTTCCACTTTCTAATTACGTTGTACGTCGGTATATATAAACTATGGTCCTCATCCTTACTATAAGTACTTCTAAAACAGGAGGATGGGCTAAGATAATGAAATGGGTCTGTTAATTCTACTTAGTCCACTAATTACAATTAATACTTCTTCCCAAGTGTACACGTTAATACCTCTTTCCAAACCTGCTAGAGAACAAATCACCAGTAGTTACAGCCCCGCTCCTGTGCCAGGTAAGTCCACTACGGGCTCACCATAGCCCGTGCTACTTGGAACGTTTTGTTCTGAGTAGCTGAATCTAAAACAACAACAACTTGCTACATTACATTGTTGCTGGTGAATGTCAATGGTGTTGGAGATCAGAGGTGTATCTCTAGAGCCACGGTACTGAACCACAATTCCAGTTAAAATGACCAACGACGATTGATTGATGAAGATTAAGCCGCCCAAGTGGTGGCACGGGCACGAGTAGCCCGTAAGTGGTAAGGGCAACGACGATTCCGTTCTAAGGGAACGGTTCTAAGGCCCTCCTCAAATGTTAAAACTGTTTCAGGCCGCGCTTGCAGCGGCAAGGGAGAGAATGACTGAACTGAGACAAAATGAATGGGAGGGTTTTGTTAGTGGACTTCACTTGCATACTCCCCTGGGCAAAGCCTGAAAAGGCATAAACAAAATTATTGGTAAAAATAATAGACAAGTTTCACACCCAAACCCGCTACAGAAAGCCAATCAGTTAATTGCAAAATGGGCTCAGGTTTCCAGCCTTGGAATGTTACCAGCTAGCACTAGGGAGAAATTGCAGGCGAGGTCCACAGACAGAAATTCTCTCATAAATTTCATGTTGAGCAAGCAACATGATGAATGTGATGTTCCATATATAGATTATGAATTGGGTGCAGCCCTCTCCAGGGGCAGTAGCACTGCTCCTGGTGAGGACAGTATCACCTATGATATTCTAAGACTCCTACATCATGTACCCGGTAACCCATTATTAGAATTGTTTAATGCGAGTTATGTCACTGGGCAGTTGCCAGTATCATGGACCACCAGTCGTACGGTACCTGTACCGAAGCCTGGCCAACCTGATGCTTTCCGTCCCATCTCACTGACCAGTTGCATGTGCAAAACCTTTGAGAGAATGGTGCTTAATAGATTATTGTATAGAGTTAAAGAGCACATGTCACTTGATATCAATAGTTTCACACATGGCAAAAGTGTACACAACTGTATCACAACCTTTCTTACTGTTCATGGAGATAAAAGGCACAAGTACACAACATTTCTTGATTTAAAAAATGCCTTTGATATTGCTAATAGGGAAGTGATTATGTATGAATTAGCGAGAATGGATATAGGGGGACATTTATTACAATGGATACGAGGCTATCTTACCAACCGGAAGTCCTCTGCGCTGTTCCAAGGCTACAAGAGTGAAACTAAAGTAATGCAACTAGTCACCCCACAAGGAGGAGTACTTAGTCCTACCTTGTTTAATGTTTTAATTAATGCTTTACTAAAATCAATCCCAACTAGTCCGGCAAACATCACTATCAGCTATGCAGATGACAGCCTTGTGCATACTAAAGCCCACCGCGAAATGCAAACAGTCTTAAATTGTATACATACAGCTTGTGAGAGCCTTGGTCTTGTAATCAACGCTGCTAAAACTAAGGTATTTAACAGACAAATTGGCAACCGCAAAAGTGGACCACGAAAACTTAAGATAGACAACATACCAATAGACAATGTCTCTTCTTTCAAATACCTTGGTGTCTCTTTCCCTTGTACCTCAACTGCAGTCAATAAGTTACATCAACAATGTAGAGACAGACTCAAGGCTCTCAGAACTGTAGTGGAGTACAGCTCAAAATATGGTGTTAATATTAGAATAGCAAGAATGATATATTTAGCGTATATAAGGTCTCTGATAGACTATCATGCACCAGCTTTGGTCCTGCAAAATGGCAAAAGTATTGATAGACTGGAAAAAATGCAAAATGAAGCACTCAGAATTATACTTGGCTGTCCTATAACTACCAAAGTTCTCAACATGCGGAAAGAATTAAATATACTTAGCATTAGAGATAGAATATTTGAAATTAATCTTATGATGGGACTAAAGCTGCTGCGTGATAACAAAAACAACATTGTGTAAGTTGCACTGTTAGAACACATACGAAATGGAACTAGCGAGTCTAAATGGATTCAAAGAACTGCCACTCATATTAAAATGATGGGACTGCACGATGTATATACAGATGAAAGAGTACAGCACTTCCTTCCACCCTAACAGATAGTACCTTTTGACATCCTGACCCCTGCATACCCCACCAAGAATCTAATCACAAACAACCCTCATGCTCAGCTTGCTGCTAAATTAAGCACCATAGAACACATTCACAATATACAAGCTGAAAACAACATTGCACAGACCATATACACTGACGGATCACTCAATACAGCTACAGGGAGGGCAGAAAGTGCTGTTATTGCTCATCAGCCCGATGGCAGCACAATTCAAAGAAATATCCGAATCAGTAACTGGGCGTCCACAATGCAAGCCGAGTTGGTAGCAATACTGGTAGCACTCGCAATTATTGACAACACTGAAGTAGACAGCTTAATTATTTCTGACTCCCTTTCCTCACTACGAGCAATAAACAGTTTGCAATCAAGTAATAACGTGCTTGTCTTGGAAGCTAGACGTAGATATATAAGAATACTGGGGCCTCGTAGCCTGGTGGATAGCGCGCAGGACTCGTAATTCTGTGTCGCGGGTTCGATTCCCGCACGAGGCAGAAACAAATGGGCAAAGTTTCTTTCACCCTGAATGCCCCTGTTACCTAGCAGTAAATAGGTACCTGGGTGTTAGTCAGCTGTCACGGGCTGCTTCCTGGGGGTGGAGGCCTGGTCAAGGACCGGGCCGCGGGGACACTAAAGCCCCGAAATCAACTCAAGATAACCTCAAGATAACCTCAAGATAACCTCAAGCAAGAGAGTAAATATAAAAATGTTGTGGATTCCTTCTCACATTGGCATGCAGGAACATGACAAAGTTGACGCCCTTGCTGAGGCTGCAGTAAATAAAGACAGTATTGAACGGAATCTTGAGTTATCAAATAGGTCCCTTAAAAGTGTCATTAGACGAGAACTCCTGGATGAATTTGAAGAAAGTAGAACAGTGCAAACTGGAACTAGCAGGTCCATTGTTCATCACAGTGAAATGTGTGAAGTAAAACATGTGTATGGGGCAAGTAACAAAGTCAGTAGACTAACAGATGTTGTCACAGCTCATATAAGACTTGGCCACAAGTATCTCTAGCAGTTCGGCTTGTATAGGGATCTAGATGAAGTAAAGTGTAAAGTGTGTGGACAAAGACAGGGACACACACTCGAACACTATATCTTGGATTGTAGTAAAATTGAGCCTTTTAGAGGTAAATCTAAGCTCACTCTGTATGATATGGCAACCTATCTTATTACTACGGATAAATTACCTGAAATCCTTGCACTGTACCCACATTTCGCTTCCAGTAGATGAACGACATATGAGATTCAGAAACAAGTAGTGTATTGTGAGGACTAATAATAAACAGAAGCGCCCCTATGACTCTGTAATATCCCCATTGGTCAAACTATTATGTATTAGCGATAAGACCTACCATTATTGTATTATGACTTACTGTAAATATGTAGCTCTTGTAATAGCACTTTCTCTGTAACTAGCTGACATTGTAACTATAAGGTGTGAAGGATAGATGAAATTGTTTATGTAATAATCTAAGATGAGGTCTGATAAAGACCTTTTGTGCCCTCTGTAATGCTTTTGCGCTACCGCTCACAGGATGAGTATGGGGGCGCACAATAAACTAGCCGCCTTCGGCGGCAACAATCAAACATGGAATCATGGGAGCGAATACCTGCCTCAATACAAAATCAGATGAACTCTGATTAAAAATCAGGCGAGAAAACGAAAAGTAAGATTGATCTATTAGCCTCCTCTAGCAAAATTTGGGTACTTCCAATATTCCTGAATGAATCCCACTGCCCGAAACGCTTTGCGTAATAGTGGTTTTAGGCATTGTATGTACTATTGATAAGCTTGCTAAGTCAGCCTGCAGAAAACCAGTGGTAGAAATTGATATGGGTGTTTCATTAGCAGTGACAAAGAGAACCCTTAAACAAATATCTAATTAAAATCTCACCGACCTAACCAATTCTCAAAGACCTGAAAGTTGTAGCATTAAATATTATGATAGATATCGTGAGGAGACATTCACATATGGGAGTAATAGAACAAGAACCCGGCAATGTGATGTTATAGTGGCCAGAATACGCCTGGGATATAGACGTATCTGGCAGCTTTCTCAAAACCCAAATGCCGAGTACACAATGTGTCAACTTTGTGAAAGAGAAAACATGCACTCTCTTGAACATTATATTGTAGAATGTCCCATACTGACTGACTTTCGCCCTCCTGGGCTAAGGTATGCTGAACTCTGTAATTACTATATGAGTACTGGAACACTTGATGATATATTGGACTTGTATCCAAGATTGACCACGTAATGTATCATTTATACAATGTATGTATGTGATGTAACTATATAACCTGAGCTTGTAAAAGCACCTTCAGTGATTAAGTGCTTAATTGCACACTAGTTTCTTCATCAGCCACCTTACCCTGTCAGAGTAAATGAGACAAATGTATGTGAATGCATGTGTGTGTGTGTGTGTATATATGTATGTATATGTGTGTGTGTGTATGTATATGTATGGGTATAAAGTATATATGGAAGCTGATCAGAATTACATTTCACCTTTGTGAATGTACATTAATGACACTATGTAAAAGACATCTAACACTTTATGTAGGGCATACGTAAATCTGTGTATCTATGTATTTACGTATGTAGGTTAGCTTAGCATTTTAAAAGCACCGAATCACCTTCTGTGGTTGAGTGTTCAATAAACCCTTGAACTGTATGTTTAACACATCTCTAACCCTGTCCATGGAGGACAGAAGAAAAAGTATATATGCTGGTTAGCATTGTAAATGTGTGGCCACGTCTGTGGCAGAAAATAATTATAATTAAAAAAAATTGTATGTACTAGCTCTATCTATAAATATCAATTTTTGTAAAATCTCTTGTATGTATGTACCTTACCTGAATAAACATTTATTTATTTACTTACTTATAACAGGGCAATCACAGATATAGTGTTGGAGAGTATGTCCCAGCTCTTGTTCACATTGTTTGCAATTGGAATGTTCACCATTGGGGGATTCATTACCTGCAGCCACCTGCCATAGATATCGGTATGCCAACCTAATTCTGGCAATTACAATGTCACACTGTATAGTGGATGTTTTATGCTGCCCGTACATATAATTCTCGGATCTAAACATGTCATTGCTCTTTATACACGTGCTTTCTGGCTTTTGAGTGTCGGTAACTGCTCTTCTGTCTTCCCTAATTTCCTGAAATATTGCGGCTTTTACAGCAGAGATTGGAATGCCCATATCCAACTCAATTTCAGGCTTATCACATGCAGTTTTAGCTGCCTTGTCTGTGTCATCATGCTGGACAACACCTATGTGAGATGGTATCCATACAAATGAGACTGAAACTCTTGCTCTTTACATTAATAATGTTGTTTATAATGGATGTTACAACATTCCTAATATCTATTTTGCATGTTGCGTTTTTAAGGGCCTGAAGAGCTGACTTTGAATCACAGAAATTTGCTCTTTCAGTGTTCTTCAATGGAGGAGTGGCAAGTTATTGTAAATAATGTAATTCTGGATTTGTGGAGCTAAGCCAGTTATTCAGTCTCACACTTGTGGTCCGTGTGCATATGTTGTCTTTGTATATTCAACAGGATGCTCTTAGTATTTAAAATAAATTCTTGAGCATATATTGACTCAAAAATAATATTACAATGATATATTTTTAACCTAAATAACAAAATGTCGATCTCATTTTTATATAAATATTTTTAAATATATTTCTGAAATTGTAACGTATTTTCTATGTAAGATTTAAATTTAATTTTTAAAATATCATTATAGTATGTTATTATGTTTTTACATTTTTACGTTTTAAATAAAAATTGTTTCTCAGTAAGCATATATTTTTACCAAAACTTTAAACTTTATAGAAATTTTGTGAAACGTTACTCATTTGTTGTAAGTTTAAAATAGTTTACCTGAATAAATTTATCTATTTAAGAAAATGAAAAATGTTAACCAGGACGGTTTTTTTTAGATTTGTGTGTTGTACTAACAAGCTTGCATCCTCAAATATATGGGGAGGTAAATGTAATGGCACAATTAAGTATGCAGACAGTAAGGAATGTACTTATTATATTTAGAATTAAAACGTATTGTTAAACCATGACCTAAACTTACTTTCTTAGTGTAGGAAAACAAACATTTCATATTGCTTCTTAATTACAATTAGTACTAACCTATAGCTATATTGATATTAGAGTTTTATAAAACTAATAAAACCAAACTGAAATCTTTTAATAAGTTATATAGTAACTCAGGATATTTTAAAAATTTGTATAAAATCTCTAATTTTCAATAAAACTGATTTCTTTTATATTTTAAATTTGAGGATATATAATCAGGTATGAGGTTGATGGGCTTGCCATATCTCGTGCTGCTTAGAACATTTTATTCCATGTAGCTAATCTTAAACAACAGTCAGAAATGAAAACTTAAGTGTCTTGGCAAACAACGGGGAAAATATATAGAGGAAATGAAACGGCACAATTAAGTTTGCTTATGTACTATTCCTAACAGTCACGAAATGTCCTTATTATATTCAAAGGATGCGTTACACCCATACATAGCAATGTGCTGCTACCCTATTCCATATGAAAGATTACACAGTCTAGATCAAAAACTAGCCATAAGTTCATCTAATATTCCCATCTCACAGGATGGTTAGTCATACATGGAATCAGGGGAGAAAATACCAGCCTCAATACAAAAACAAATCAACTCTGACTAAAAATCAGGAGAGAACATGAAATGCAAGTCTGATCTATTATTAGCCTCCACTAGCAAAATCTAGGTACAGCACAAGAATATCTTCCACTATTCTTGTGTGTATGAAGTAATTTCAGAGCTCAAAGTACCTCATACTATTTGGTCTGATATCACTGATAACAGGGCAATCACAGATATGGTGTTGGAGAGTGTGTCCCAGCTCCTGTTCACATTGTTTACAATGGGAATGTTGACCATTGAGGGATTCCTTACCTGCATCCACCTGCCATAGATACCGATATTCAGACAATTACAATGTCACAATGTCTAGTGAATGTTTTATGCTGCCTGTACATAAAATTATCGGTTCTAAACATGCCATAGCTCTTTATGGCCTTTGAGTGTCAGTGACTGCTCTCCTGTCTTCCCTAATTTCCTGAAATATTGCGGCTTTTACAGCAGCGTAAAATGCCCATATCCAACTCAATTTCAGGCTTATCACATGCAGTTTTGCTGCCTTGTCTGTGTCATCAACCTGTCCTCTTTAAAATAACGTCGCTTTTAGCCGTTTGCCCGTATGGCTGAAAGTGACCGTAATTTGAAAATGAAAAAAAATGAAAATAAATTTGGGATTTTTTTCAACAGCAGTAAGTTAAGGGTCCTCTGGTAGGTTAGGTGGGCAGGAAATTCTCATAAAGTTTCAAAACGTAATGAAAAACGTTAATTGAAAGTTTCTGCTAACCTTACCGAATAAGCCGGACGACTCAAACAGAAAACGGGAAGTACACTTTTGTGAGTCGATTTCATTTCAAATTACGTTCACTTTTGGCCATAGTGCGCATACGAGCGAAAAGCGACGTTATTTTTAAGAGACCAGGTTGGTAACACCTGTGTGAGATGGTATCCATACAAATGAGACTGAAACTCTTGCTCTTTGCATTAATAATGTGGTTTACAATGGATGTTACAACATTCTTAGTATCTATTTTGCATGTTGGGTTCTTAAGGGCCTGAAGAGCTGACTTTGAATCACAGAAAATTACTCCACTACTGTTCTTCAGTGCGTTAGTGGCAAATTATAGAGTAGCTAATTGTGCATGTGTGGTGCTAAGCCAGTTATTGAGTCTCACTCTTATGATCTGTGTTCATATACTGTCTATCCCACATTGCCACCTGGTATAATTTGAAATAAATTCTAGGGCATTCAATGCCTCAAAAATAAACAGAGAAAATTAAAACTAAGTTTTAAGTAGTACATACCGACGACGTCATTTTTACATAAATATTTTTTAATATATTTTTAAAATTGTATCTTGTTTTCAATGTAAGATATAAATTTAACTTTTAAAATATCATTATTCTATGTTATTTTATTCCTAATATTTAAATCTTTAAAAAATTGTTTCTTAGCAAGAGTATTTTTTCTTAACAAATCTTAGGTCATAATAGAAATTTTGTGAAACGTTACTCATTTGATGTAAGTTTAAAATAGTTCACATCGATAAATTTATCTAATAAAGAAAATTAAAAAAATTAACTAGGACGCTTTTTTAGATTTTGTTGTTGTATTAATAAGCTTAGGTATACATAGCAATCTGCTGCTACCCTATTCTGTATGAAAGATGACACAGTGTAGATAAAAAAAACCAAGCTATAAGTTCATCTAATATTCCCATCTCACATAATGGTTAGTCATATATGGAATCATGGGAACAAATACCTGCCTCAATACAAAAACAAATCAACAGACTAAACAACTAGTCTTATTGTTTATGGGAATGACCATATTCAACTCAATTTCAGGCTTATCACATGCAGTTTAGCTGCCTTGTCTATGTCATCATGCTGGACAACACGTATGTGAGATGGTATCCATACAAATGAGACTCTGAAACTCTTGATCTTTGTATTAATAATGTTGTTTATAATGGATTGAAATTGCAATTGAAATTTAAATAAGTTTATTGAGGTAAAATACACACAAAGAATGAGGTAGCTCAAGCTATTCTCACCCCGTTCAGTACAACTTGTTCATACATATATACACACACATCACAAACAATAAACATATTGCCGAACATTCTGAGAGATGAACGTATACATTTCCTCCTTTACACAAGTAGTATGGTATCAGACGTACACACAAATACTTTTATGACTTAGGTATACTGTATAGACAATTTGCAAGAGACATGCAGATAATTCAATAAAAGATTACAGTCTTGGTGCAAAATTCTTATATCTCTCCAGAATATCATCAACCTTTCCGTTGTGACACATCCAGGCTATTTGTTCAGGAACAGTCCTTATCACAGTGTTTCTATATACATTAATCAAGGGACAATCAAGAACATAATGGACAAGGGTGTAAGACCTTAACATACCACATAGTTTACACTTCGTGTCATTATCATGAACACCTATCCCATATTCCCAGTAATATTTGTACCCAAGCCAGAGCCGCATGTGCACAGAGTCACTCCAAGCATTTCTCCTTTTACCACAAGTGAAATGGGTGTTTTGACTCACATAAATAATAATAATAATAATAATAATAATAAATAAATAAATGTTTATTCAGGTAAGGTACATACATACAAGAGATTTTGCAAAAATTGATCGATTTATAGATAGAGCTAGTACATACAATGCCTAAAGCCACTATTACGCAAAGCGTTTCGTTTCGGACTACAACATACATGTAGTGTTGCATGGTTTGTTGTTGTTGTGACAGATTCAGCTACTCGGAACAAGTTCCAAGTAGCACGGGCTATGGTGAGCTCGTAACTTACCTGGCACAGGAGCGGGGCAAGAAGCACGGGCTATGGTTAGCCATGTATGGTTTGTTCATTTGGTGCATCACGTTAGTGTGATCTCTGTGTGTAATGATGTAAGGGCGAAGAGGGAGAACGGCCTATTGACATAGCTCGGGTGCAGGGGGGGGGGGGGTTGTGTAAAATCCTGGTTTGTGCCTCGGAGAGGCTACGAGATCCAGTAAGTTCAGTAGAACTTCGGTTTCAACCCTTTTACCCTGCCGTAGCTCAGTCGATTAAGGCAGTGTCTGGGATGCTCCCGGACGCAGGTTCGAATCCTCGTCACGGCCCTTGTGGATTTGTTCTTATGGTTTGACTTCTCTCATATACTATACCTCTCCTCTCCACTTCTGCCTGTGCCTGAATATTTCTGATTTTGCTTCTTATTTGTCTCATTGTGAATTCACATTCAATGTCAACTTGTGGTTTTGATGTGGCACGTTTGGCCAAGTCATCCGCCACCTCGTTGAGCACTATTCCAACATGAGATGGAATCCACATGAATTTCACACTGTGACCTTTCAGCTGTATCTCAGTTATCCTTTTCTTACAAGCCTCAACTATGGACACGAAGACTGGGTTTCGACTATTTAAGAAATCAAGTGCTCCTCGGCTATCGACATATACAAAAACATCTTTGTCGTTTTGACGTACTTCCTCCAAACACGCCAGAGTGGCCTGCAGTTCAGCTTGTGTGGATGATATATAATTACTAAGTCGGAGTTAAATTATCCTGTCCACAGTCCCAAACTCCGTATATTCCCTTATTAGGACACCACACCCTGCCCTGCCATCCTCCGCCACCGACCTTGTCACAATATACATGTAAACTGTTGCCTCTTGGTAACCCAGATATCATGCTTCCATACAAACACTGTAATTGTCCCGGTTCATGATGAATCTTTTTCACCTTGAGCGGTAAACAATTTCGAGGTCTATTTTCTGTACTTTCCAGGGAGCAGACCTATAACACTGGTAGGAGTTGCTGTTGTTGTTTAAGATTCGCTACTCAGAACAATAAGTTGCAGTAGCACGGGCTATGGTGAGCCCGTAAGTGGAGGCTCTTTGGAGCCATTATCTGTATCAGTGGCTGATACTAGAGATATGGCGATGGATGGGGGTCTTCATGATGGTTTTCAGCCTGGAGAGCTGGCTATACCAATTATGGAGCTGGTGGGGTTAGTGTAGACCTCTAGGTTTTCCGTTTTTTCTTTGCCTGCGACTTTGGCTGAGCAGTGCTGTCGTTGGAGTTTAGTGACGTGGCCTCCATGAGGAAGTCTTGAACCGTGTAGGTGTCGTATTTGTGATGCGGCGGTGGAGCTCCTACTATGATTTCCTCATCTGAGGAGTCCGTAACCTCCGTAGTGGGCGTTTTTGTCTTTCGCCTCGCAGCCTTAGGTAGGTTTAGGTGTCGTTGATGGGTGGTTGTAGCTATTTCAAGAGCGCTGGTGGTGCTGTTATCGTTTGTAGACAGCACGTCTGCTAGCGCGGCTGCTGAGATAGTGATGGTAGGAGTGTTGGGAGCTGGAGAAGGAATTACCTCTGTTTGTGTCGCCTGGGTCATGGGCGGTCCTGGAATCGGTGTTGAAGTTGACCGCATAGTCGTCCTGACGGTAGAGGAGGCAGTGAGATTTACGCTAGTGGCTATAATGGGGCCAGGCCATTGTCTATGTATAATGCGTTTAGTTCACTGACAAAGCACTGGTTGTCTGGTACTGCAAGCCTTTCCGCTAGTCTAATAAGACCAGGGATAATGCCAGCACGGGATGCAGGGAGCAGTGAAGGAGCATGTGGGACCTTGGGTCCCCAATGAGAAGGCTGTGTCGCCTGCTGGGGAGGAGCCACATGTTGGTAAGACTGGAAAGTCTTCTGGTCGACTAGTGAGAGCTAAGGTGGTGGGATGAACGCTTGGGACTCTGGTCGAGGAGGTAGAAGGGTTGTTTCGCTTGGCTTCAACCTGGGCCTTGATGCTTTCCTGTCTGCGGGCAGCGGTAGGAAATTGCGGGGGTGATTGCCATCACAGAGCAAGCAGCGATGGACTGTTGCCTTGCATGTGGAGTAGTGATGGTCCAGTGCGCACAGGCTGCACCTCTGGACAGGGTGCTGACACTTGTTGGTCGGGTGGGAGACCTCGTAGCACTTAAAGCACTGCTGGATCTCATGGTATCGTTCCTTTTTTATTTGGTGGGGTGGTATTTTTAGGCCGAAGCAGTAGAATCCTTGTGTGGCAGCCTGGGTGGCCGCAGCTATGGTGGAGAACGTAATCTTCATTGATGTTTTGTCGGTGTTTGCAGAACTCTAGGTTGAATACAGCCAGGTTTGGATTTTCGTCCTCGATATTGTCCTTGATATGATGTTGAGGTCGCTCAGCGATCCACCGGCTAGTCCTACTGGTAAAAACAGTTCTTCCGGCCAGGAACTGACGTGGGAAGTGAGGATGTAGGTGGTGCTCTTTGCGAAGAATGGCATCGTTAATCAGGAGTTTTTCTAGCTCCTCTTCACACGAAAAGAAGAGCACGATATCTTCACCTTCCTGACTAATGTCAGCGGATTCGAGGACAGTAACGTGCTTCAGGACCTTTAAAATATTGCTTCTCTCGATCGCGTGACCGTCAAGTGGAGTAGCTCTGACCTTAAGACGTTTGGGTCGCATTGTGACCACACTGCTCCTTGTGGTGTGTGGTGAGTGGTGTCAGACTGGACCACTGCCGGACTGGATCACTGTGCACTTGATATGCCTTTGGCTGCCTTTATTTTGTCTTGGTAGGTGAGGAGATTCTGGGTTGGGTCCAGGTGTCTTTGCTACATCCAGCTACTGGGGCATTTGATGATGTAGGGGTCGTCATTCGTGCTTGTGATGTCTTGGAGACAATAGCAGGTGTATTAATTTTGTTGCCCTGATCTGTTCGGTTGTTGTTGCCTTGTGGAGAAGTGCTTTGTTTTCTCCACTTGTTCGAGGTCCTGTTCTAGTTTAGACTGGAAGGAATTGGTGTTTTAGTCTGTTGCTGATTTTTATTTCCATTTATTCGGACTTTCCGAGGAGTGTTCCACTGGCTTTCAACTGAGCGTCTGGTAGATTGTGGTCTAGAAGTTGTGGCTTTGGGTTGCTGGGTAGATCCGCAGGTTTGCATTCTTATGACCCTTTCTGGCCATAGTTTGTTCCAGGCGTGATGAGTATCCCAGCAATTTGAACATTTTGCGTCTGTTGGTTTGCCTCCTTTATGCAGATGTTTGCATATGTCGGTGTTGTGGAGCTCGCTGCATACTCCACTTCGTATGGGATAAGGTTCATGGGATAATGGGTCATGGATAAGCCTGTTAGGCTTATCCATGACCCATTAAGCCATCTTCTGACCTTTCCCAGGATACGACTCACAACAGTTCTCTAACTCCTGGGTACGGGGTTATGTTTATAATAGTTCACTATCTTGGAATAATTTGTCTCTCAACGAAAATATGAAATATTAATGATGAGATTTCTTTGATTTGATTTTTTTTTGTTGCCCTCGACCAAACATACAGACCTCAGGATGCAAGCCTCAACAGTCTCCGTGGTACAGTTGTAAGATACTCGCCCTGAGCTTCGCGAGCGATTTGGCCTGGGTTCGCATCAAGGCTGGGGAGGATTGACTAGGTGCCAATCCTTTACTGTAGCCTCTGTGTTCGAGTAGTGAATGGGTTTCTGGTTGTTAAACGGTTCGGCGGGTCGTAATCCAGGGAAAAAATAAGATTAAGGACCTGCTCGAAACGCTATGGGTGCTAGTGGCTTTACAAGAATGTTAGAACTCTTGTATATATAAACAAATAAAAAAAGGTATTTTTACCACATTTGACTACTTCCTGTAATCCTGCTAATACAGCTTGGAGTTCAGCCTACGTTGAAACGACATTGTCAGTTAAGCGGCGTCCAATAACAGTATTTACAGTGCCAATGTCAGTGTACTCCCTGATCAAGACTCCACATCCTGCCTTTCTATCCCTTGCTACTGACCCATCACAATATACATGTAAAGTGTTTTCTGTACCTCAAGTTCAGTTCTCTTATCTCATACATACTTTCTTTTCTTTTGCAGGGGAATTATTAATACATCTACGTTACATTCCTCCCATGGTGGTGTGAATTGTCTCTTAGGCAAAGCAAGTCATTTTGGAATTACATACTTTATAACATTAGAACATAAGGTACTTATATATGATCTCTAAATATACTTTACCATACATTGTTAGTTATGCGTGTTAGTGGCTTTGCAAGAAAGGAAAAATACCAATCTTATTTAATCTCACAAACCCTTTGTAAATAAAAAATATTATTATTATTATTATTATTTCTAATAACAAACTTAGGTATACACAGCAGTGGACTGCTGCAATATTCTATAATAAAGATTACAGAGAGTAGATGAAAAACTAGCTATAAGTTCCTCTAATATCCGCATCTCACAGGATGGTTAGTCATACATGGAATCAGGAGAGAATATGAAATGTAAGGGTGACTGATCTATTAGCCTCCACTCGCACACTCTGCAATCCGTTCTCGCACTTGCTTATAGCCAATATCTTGCTTATGAATAAGTGCATATCAACCTGGGTACAGCACAAGAATATCTTCCAATATTCCTGAGTGTATGAAGTAATTACAGAGCATAAAATACCTCGTACCATATGGTCTGAAATCACTGATAACAGGGCATTCTCACATATAGTGTTGGAAAGTATGCCGCAGCTCATGTTCGCATAATTGGAATGTTCATCATTTGGGAATTCATTGCCTGCAGGCACCTACCTTAGATATCGATATCCCAATCTAATTCTGACATTTACAATGTCACACTGTCTAGTGGATGTTTTATGTTGCCCGTACATATAGTTACAATTATAATTACATATAGTTATCGGTTCTAAGCATGTCATAGCTCTTTATACTCGTGCTCTCTGGTCTTTGAGTGTAGGTAACTGCTCCTCTGTCGTCCCTAATTTCCTGAAAAATTACCGCTTTTACAGCAGAGATTGGAATAACCATATCCATCTCAATTTCAGGCTTATCACATGCGGTTTTAGCTGCCTTGTCTGTGTCATCATGCTGGACAACACCTATGTGAGATGGTATCCATACAAATGATACTCTGAAACTCTTGCTCTTTGCATTAATAATGTTGTTTATAATGGATGTTACAACATTTTTATTATCTATTTTGCATGTTGGATTTTGAAGGGCCTGAAGAGCTGACTTTGAATCACAGAAAATTACTCCATTACTCCTTTTCAGTGCGTTAGTGGCAAGTTATAGTGCAGCTAATTCTGCGTGTGTGGAGCTAAGTCAGTCAGTTAGTTAGTTTTGTTCATTTAATATGCACCCCATACCCATCTTGTGGGCGGTAGTGGAAAGGGTTACAGAGGCACATAATGTTCTCAGGGACTGAACCCCACAATTCATTTAGCTAAGCAAGTTACAATCTTGATGAGCTAGTTACAAAATTCAATATAAGTCGTCACATCAACAATGGGTTCGAGATCGACCTCAAATACAGGTTCTAAATTAAGCAACTGACATATGTGGAGAGCTAGTGTCACAATTTATATGTTTGTCCTGCACACCGCCTCCCATCCAGTGGGCAGCGGTGGATAGGTTACAATCACTCAGTAACTACCTACAGTTAGCAAACTGGGGATATTTGGCTAAAATTTCTGGTAGCAGATCATTTTGAATGAAATATTTACACATCGCTGGAACATTGGTTATAGAATTGTCTCTAAATTCACGTATCTTTTCGCACTCCATCACATAGTGACGGAGGGTGTGCGAATAATTTTGTTGACACTAGCTAAGCTAGTGTAGCTAAGTCAGTTATTGAGTCTCACACTTGTGGTATGTGTTTATATACTGTCATGTATATCCTACAGTGCCACTTGCTATTATTTAAAATAAATTGAAGGGCATTTAATGACTCAAAAAATAAATTTTTGATGAAAGCAGATTGGGAGTAAGATTATGTTGACGTTATTTTTATATAAATATTTTTTAATATATTTCTAAAATTGTGTCTTATTTTCTATGAAAGATATGAATTTAGTTTTGAAAATATTTTTATTGCATGTTACTTTCTTTTCAACATTTAATTAAAAAAAAAAAACGTTTCTTAGAAAGAATATTTTTTCTAACACATCTTAGATCATAATAGAAATTTTGTGAAACGTTACTCATTTGATGTAAGTTTAAAATAGGTCACCTTGATAAATTCATCTATTAAAGAAAATTAAAAATATTAACTAGGACGCTTTTTTTTATATTTTGATGTATTCAAGCTAAGGTATACATAACAATGTGCTGCTACTCTATTCTGTATGAAAGATGACACAGTGTAGATACAAAAAACTAGCTATAAGTTCATCTAATATTTCCATCTCACATAATGGTTAGTCATATATGGAATCATGGGAACAAATACCTGCCTAAATACAAAAACAAATGAACTCAGACTAAACAACTAGCTATATTCATTTTTTTTAAATATCATGAACGATTCCTATAGCCGGGGACAGAAAGACTTTTAGGTTTATAGAGATGCCCTCAGGGGGGCCTGTTGCGTGAGGAGACAGCGCTCGGTGTTCGTAGTCTTAAGGATCCGGGTTCGATCCCCGGCGGAGGCGGAAAAATGGCAGTTTCTTTCACCCTGATGCATCTGTTCACCTAGCAGTATACATGTAATTGAGAGTTAGACAGCTGCTGCTGGACTGCTGCTTGGGTATGTGTGTGTGTGAAAATTAATATTAAGGTCTTGCCAAAAACGCAATGCGTGCTAATGGCTGTACAACAATGTAAGAACTGTTGTATATGTCAATAAAAAGATATATAAATAAAGATCCTCCTAGACCAGTTATACCAACCTTCATCAGGATGCAAGCCACAACAACAACAAACAGACTGCTGTAACCAAGACTATACTAAATAAATATATAACGAAAAGCCAGGCGATTGTCTCACTTCATAACGAGTACCGCTTAAAAAAATAATCTTAACAAGCTTAAGTATACACAACAATATGCTGCTACCCCATTCTATATGAAAGATTACACAGTGTAGATCAAACACTGGCTATAAGTTCATCTAATATTTCCATCTCACAGGATGGTTAGTCATACATGGAATCAGGGGAGAAAATACAAGCCTCAATACAAAATCAAATCAACTCGGATTAATAAACAGGAGAGAACATAAAATGTAAGTCTGATCTATTAACCTCCAGTAGCAAAATCTGGGAACAGTACAAAAATATCTTCCAATATTCCTGAGTGTATGAAGTAATTACAGAGCTCGAACTACCTCATACCATTTGGTCTGAAGTCACTTCTAACAGGGCAACCACAGATATAGTGTTGGAGAGTATGTCCCAGCTCTTGTTCACATAGTTTACAATTGGAATGTTCACCATTGGAGGATTCATTACCTGCAGCCACCTGTTATAGATATCGATACGCCAACCTAATTCTGGCAATTACAATGCTACACTGTCTTGTGGATGTTTTATGCTGCCCGTACATATAATTCTCGGTTGTAAACATGTCATAGCTCTTTATACTCGTGCTTTCTGGCCTTTGAGTGTTAGAAACTGTTCCTCTGTCTTCCCTAATTTTCTGAAAATTTACGGCTTTTTCAGCAGAGATTGGAATGCCCATATCCAACTCAATTTCAGGCTTATCACATGCAGTTTTAGCTGCCTTGTCTGTGTCGTCATGCTGGACAAGACCTATGTGAGATGGTATCCATACAAATGAAATTCAGAAATGCTTGTTCTTTGCATTAATAATGTTGTTTATAATGGATGTTACAACATTCTTAGTGTCTGTTTTGCATGTTAGGTTTTTAAGGGCCTTAAATCACAGAAAATTTCTCCTCCTCTGTTCTTCAGTGGCAAGTTGTTTTGCCACTTATTCTGCATGTGTGGAGCTAAGCCAGTTATTCAGTCTTACACTTGTGGTCTCTTTACATATGTTATCTTTGTATATTCTACAGGACGCGCTGCAGTGTGACCTGTTTGCATTTATAATACATTTAAGGGCATATCATGCCTCAAAAATAAATTCACGTAAGAAAATTCAAAACACTACAACACAGCAGATTTTCTCTTCATTTTAATTATATAAATATTTGTAATCATATTTTTGATGTTGTTCAATACTTTCTATGTAAGATTTAAATATAATTTTCAAAACATTATTATTATTATTAATATTTTGGCAACATTTTATGCAGTAAACAAGAAAAAGTTTCTCAGTAAGAATATATTTAAAAAAAATTTAAAACATAGAAATTTTGTGAAAAGTTTCTCTTTTGATGTAAGTTTAAAATAGTTTAACTGGATAAATTTACCTCTTAAAGAAAATGAGAAATATTAACTAGGACGCTTTTATTTTAGATTTTTGTATTATTATTTGCAAGCTTAGGTATACACAGCAATGTGCTGCTACCCTATTCTATATGAAAGATTACACAGTGTAGTTAAAAAATTAACTATAAGTTCATCTGTTCCCATCTCACAGGATCGTAAGTCATACATGGAATCGGGAGAAAATACCACCCTCAGTAGAAAAAAAAATCAACTTTGATTAAAAGTCAGCAGAGAACACAAAATGTGTGATCAGTTAGCCTCCACTAGCAAAATCTGGGAACAGGACAAGAATATCTTCCAATATTCCTGAGTGTATGAAGCATTTCTTCATACAGTCTCCGTGGCATAGTGGTAAGACGCTCACCTAGCGTTCTGCGAGTACTTTGTCTTGGGTTCGTATCCTGGCCAGGGAGGATTTAATGGGAGCAAATTTGTAGCCTCTGTTTGACTCAGCAGTAAAATGGGTACTTGGTTTTAAAAACGATTCTTCGCGGGGGTCGTATTCCAGGGAACATAGGATTAAGGACTTGCCCGAAACGCCACTCGTACTTGTGGCTGTACAAGAATGTAAGAACTCTTGTATATATATATAAATAAAAAAAGTAATTACAGAACTCAAAGTACGTCATGCCATTTGGTCAGAAGTCACTTATAACAGGGCAATCACTTATAAAGTGTTGGAGAGTATGTCCCAGATCCTGTTCACATAGATAACAATTGGAATGTTCACCATTTGGGGATTCATTACCTGCAGCCACCTGCCATAGATATCGATATCCCAGCCTAATTCTGGCAATTACAATGTCACACTGTCTAGTGGATGTGCTATGCTGCCCGTACACATAATTGTCGGCTCTAAACATGTCATTGTTCTTTATACTCGTGCTCTCAGGCCTTTCAGTGTCAGTAACCGCTCCGCTGTCTTCCCTAATTTCGTGAAATATTGCGACTTTTACAGTAGAGATTAGAATGCCCATATCCAACTCAATTTGCATTAATAATGTTGTTTTATTGGATGTTACAATATTCTTTGTATCTAATTTGCATGTTGGGGTTTTAAGTGCCTGAAGAACTGATTTTGAATCACAGAAAATAACTCATCCACTGTTCTTCAGTGTGTTAGTGGCAAGTTGTAGTGCAGCTAATTCTGCACGTGTGGAGCTAAGCCAGTTATTCAGTCTCACACTTGTGGTCCGTGTGCATATGTTGTCTTTGTATATGCTACCAGCTGTTGCATTGGGACATTTGAACAGACCCACCACCGTGAGCATAGTGCTCGTGAGGCCGTAAGTTATTTATAAAGGAATCAATGGTTTCAAATTTTGTTGCTTTTAGAAGTGCAGGGTTTTCCTATCTCATTTTGCTGATGGGCGTGTAAGACTTGTATCTTGTATAACAGGAAAATAAATATCATTACCTCGGGAAATGTATTTACCTGAGAAAGGTTTGAGCCAGCTACATCATAGCTTCTCTGTAAACAAAGCCAATCTATATTGATTAACGTGAACGTAATTCAACCTGACCTAATGGAAATGTAGCAATTATATTAAGGAGCAATATAATTAGTTGCAATATAGAAAATTTGATGTGCCTCTTAATTCCTCTTTCCAGGAAGTTCTACACTAATCCTATTTGCGCAAATTGCAATTATTATCACTTCCAAAGTGCACAGGCATCAATCAGGCCAGGCAACAGGTAGCCTGCATAGACGTTAGTCGGTTTGACAAAGTGAGGCAAAGCTTGTAATATAAGCCTCTAGAACGGAATCGTCGTTGCCCTTACCACTTACGGGCTACTCGTGCCCGTGCCACCACTTGGGTGGCTTAATCTTCATCAATCAATCGTCGTTGGTCAGTTTAACTGGAATTGTGGTTCAGTACCGTGGCTCTAGAGATACACCTCTGATCTCCAACACCATTGACATTCACCAGCAACAATGTAATGTAGCAAGTTGTGTTGTTGTTTTAGATTCAGCTACTGGGAACAAAAAGTTCCAAGTAGCACGGGCTATGGTGAGCCCGTAGTGGACTTACCTGGCACAGGAGCGGGGCTGGAACTGTGTTGGATGATGATTCGTTGTTGTTGTTTTATATTTAACTACTCTGATCTAAATGTCCATGTAGCACGGGCTATAGTGAGCCCGTAACATGGCGATTATTGTTGTTGTTGTTTTAGACTCAGCTCCTCAGAACAGAAAGCCAGGCAGCACAGTGTAGCTACAGCATTGGCTAGCTCGAAAGACTTTTCTAGGTCTAGACAAATAAGGATTCCTGGTTTGTCATTGATTTGATCCAGGAGGGAGGTAAGGCATTCTGCGGTTCCAACACCTTTTCTGTAAGCAAACGTATTTTGGTGCAGTGGATTGGCTTTCCATTCAATTCTATTAAGAGCCATTCCTTCTGCAGTTTTGGTCAAACAACTTGTTAATGAGATGGGTCTTGGATTTCTGGGAAACACTGGCTGCAGACCGTTCAGCCTGGGGGCAGTCTGTTCAAAGAGGTCTCTCCAAATTCGAGTAGTCACTTGCCAAGAAATCGGAGGCAAAGAGACAAAGAAGGAAAGCCGGTAGCCAGGAAGACAGACCAGAATCGGACTTCGTTTGTGATCGGTGTGGGATGGACTGCCACTCTCGGATTTGCCTCATCAGTCACACCAGACGCTGCACCAGGATTGACAACTAGGGCGCAACTCCATAGTCTCCCGAGACTTGAAGGATTCCTACTAATTTTCTGTGATTCAGAGTCAGCTCTTCAGGCCCTTAAAAACCCAACAAGCAAAATAGACTCTAGGAATGTTGTAATATCCATCATGAACATTATTAATGCAAAGAGCAAGCGTTTCAGAGTCTCATTTGGATGGATACCATCTCACATAGGTGTTGTCCAGCATGATGACACAGACAAGGCAGCTAAAACTGCGTGTGATAAGCCTGAAATTGAGTTGGATATTGGCATTCCAATCTCTGCTGTAAAAGCCGCAATATTTCAGGAAATTAGGGAAGACAGAGGAGCAACTACTGACACTCAAAGGCCAGAAAGCACGAGTATAAAGAGCTATGATATGTTCAGATCCGAGAATTGTATGTACGGGTAGCATAAAACATCCACTAAACAGTGTGACATTGTAATTGCCAGAATTAGGCTGAAATATCGATATCTATGGCAGGTGGCTGTAGGTAATGACTCCCCCAATGGTGAACATTCCAATTGTAAACTATGTGAACAAGAGCTGGGACATACTCTCCAACACTATATCTGTGATTGCCCTGTTATAAGTGACTTCAGACCAAATGGTATGAAGAACTTTGAGCTCTGTAATTTCTTCATTCATTCAGGAAAATTGGAAAATATTATTGTGCTGTTCCCAGATTGTGATAGTTGGGGTTAATAGATTAGTCTTACATTTCATGTTCTCTCTTGATTTTTAGTCACAGTTGATTTGTTTTTGTATTGAGGCTGGTACTTGCTCCCCTGATTCCATGTATGGCTAACCATCCTGTGAGATGGGAATATTAGATGAACTTATAGCTAGTTTTTTATCTAAACTGTGTAACCTTTCATATTGAATGTGGTAGCAGCACATTGTTGTGTGTACCTTAGCTTGTTAAGAGAATTTTTTAAGCAGTACTGGTAGTGAAGTGGTGAGACAATCGCCTGGCGTTTCGTGATATATATATTTAGTTTAGTCTTGGTTACAGCAGTCTGTTTGTTGTTGTGGGTTGCATCCTGAGGAAGGTTGGTGTAACTGGTCTAGGAGAATCTTATTTTTATATTTTTTTTTATATATCCAATAGTTCTTACGTTCTTGTACAGCCACTAGCACGCATAGCATTTCGGGCAAGTCCTTAATCTTAATTTTCACACATACACATACCCAGGCAGCAGCCCGAAGCAGCTGTCTAACTACCGTTACCATTTTACTACTTGGTGAACCGAAACATCAGGGTGAAAGAAACTCTGCCCGTTTGTTTCCGCCTCCGCCGGGGATCGAACCCGAACCCTTAGGACTACAAACCGTGAGTGCTGTTCACTCAGCCGTCAGGCCCCCCTGACCACATATCTGTAAACCTAAATGTCTTCCTGTCCCCGGCTTTGGCCAGAATCGTTCAGGATATTTAATAAAAAGAAAAATATGAACTTATAGCTAGTTGTTTGGTCAGAGTTGATTTGTTTTTGTGTTGAGTCAGATATTTGCTCCCATGATTCCATATATGACTAACCATTCTGAGAGATGGGAATATTAGATGGACTTATAGCTATTTTTTATCTTCACTGTGTCATCTTTCATACAGAATAGGGTAGCAGCACGTTGCTATATATACCTAAACTTGTTAATACAAAAACAAAATCTAGAAAAATAGCGTCTTAGTTAATATTTTTCATTTTCTTTATTAGATAAATTTATCCAGATTAACTATTTTAAATTTACACTAAATAAGTAACGTTTCTCAAAATATCTATTATGTTCTAAGTTTTGTTTTTAAATTGTTTTATTGAGAAACAGTTTTTATTTATAACATAAAATATAAAAATAAAATAGCATACATTAATAACATTTTAAAATTTCAATTTAATTCTTACATAGAAAATATTTCTTAATTTAAAAAATCTCTTTAAAAATCTATATATAAAAATTATTTAAGCGTCAAATACAATTAAATATGTTTAAACAGTAATATATCAATTGTTATTTTTGAGGTACTATATACCATTGAGTTTATTACAAATGCCTGCAGGTCGCATTACAGCATCCTGCAGAATATTATAAAGACAACATATGCACAAGGACCACTAGTGTGAGACTCAATAACTAGCTTAGCTCCACATACAGAATTAGCTGCACTACAACTTGCCACTAACGCATTGAAGAACAGTGGGGGGAGTAATTTTCTGTGATTCAAACTATGCTCTACAGGCCCTTAAAAATCCAACATGCAAAATAGATGCTAGGAATGTTGTAACATCCATTATATACAACATTATTAATGCAAAGAGCAAGAGTTTCAGAATCTCATTTGTATGGATACAACTCACATAGGTGTTGTCCAGCATGATGACACAGACAAAGCAGCTAAAACTGCATGTGCTAAGCTTGAAATTGAGTTGGATATGAGCATTCCAATCTCAGCTGTTAAAACCGCAATATTTCAGGAAATTAGCGAAGACAGAGGAGCAGTTACTGAAACACAAAGGCCAGAAAGCACGATTATAAAGAGCTATGACATGTTTAGAACCGAGAATTATATGTACGGGCAGCATAAAACATCCACTAGACAGTGTGACATTGTAATTGCCAAAATTAGGCTGGGATATCGATATCTATAACAGGTGGGTGCAAGTATTAAATCCCCAAAATGGTGAACATTCCAATTGTAAATTATGTGAACAAGAACTGGACATACTCTCCAACACTATATATGTGAATGCCCTTTTATAATTGACTTGAGACCAAATGGTATGAGGTACTTAGAGCTCTATAATTACTTCTGTCACAGTAAAATCTTTAAGAGATTCGGCCTGCTCCATCATCACCTATTCTACCCATATCCCATCTATATATTCAAGTACTGCAGCCACAAGAAGAACAACTACTTCCAGACGTCTAGACAATACCACCAGTCTACCTACCCCACAGCCCGTCACCCTCCTCGCACCTGGCGACGCGAGATCATGTCACCCGAAACAAGCAGCTTAAGAGCCGGTTAATAGATAAAGAAGTCACCAGCGCCATCTGCCCGGGCCATCATTCTGTATATATATAGGGCTGCCTAGCCCACTACGAGTTAGATTACTCCTGCGTGCTCAACTGAATAGACCCATTAACACATCTCAATGTGGTACCGGATTTAGTCAGCCTAACTCACAGTATTCCTGCACCATATTTTATTTTGCACATTAACGTAACATAACTTTGATTGTCTGTTTATCTTGTTTAATTTGCACTCTGTATCAAGCCAAGCTTGGAAAATATTTTTGTGTTGTAATTTGTTTAACATCAGTTTCTATTACAGTAAAGTATTTTTAAATTTTTGTTCTGTATGTTTTCCACAACAGTTAACCTCACAGTAAAGACAACTTGCAGTTTAATTTTTTTTTTTTACTTTTATTTCTACTTTTGTGGCTGGCGTTCCATCTTCCTAGAATGACTGCACTATACACCTATTTATACCGTCACACTTCATACACTCAGGAATATTGGAAGATATTCTTGTGCTGTACCCAGATTTTGCTAGAGGAGGCTTACAGATCAGTTTTACATTTTATGTTCTCTCCTGATTTTTGGTCAGAGTTGATATTTTCTTGTATTGTGGCTGGTATTTTCTCCACTGATTCCATGTATGACTAACCATTCTGTAAGATGGAAATATTAGATGAACTTATAGCTAGTTTTTGATTTACACTGTGTAATCTTTCATATAGAATAGGGTAGCAGCAGATTGCTGTAATTGCCTAAATTTGCTAATGATAAAAAAAATCTAAAATAAAAGCGTCCTAGTTAATATATCTCATTTTCTTTAAGATGTAATTTTATCAAGATAAACTATTTTAAACTTACATCAAATGAGAAACGTTTAACAAAATTTCTTTATGTTGTATGTTTCGTTAAAAATATACTCTTCTTAAAAAACTATCTTTGTTTAGAACATAAAACGTTCCAGGTAACAGAAAAGTATAATAACATTTAAAATAATATGTATTTAAATCCTACATAGAAAGTTTGGAAAAATTTCAAAAATACGTTTAAAACGTTTTATATAAAGAAAATGCTTGTTAAACTTATGGAATTTTTTCCAGTGCCAAGTTTTCTCATAATTCTATTTTTGAGGCATTATTTGCCCTTGATTTTATTATGAATGCCAACAGGTCTTACTGCAGCATTATGTAGAATATACAAAGATAACATATGTAAACAGACCACAAGTGTGAGACTCAGTAACTGGCTTAGCTCCACATGCAGAATTACCTGCACTACAACTTGCCACTAACACACTGAAGAACAGTGGAGGAGTAATTTTCTGTGATTAAAAGTCAGCTCTTCAGGCCCTTAAAAACCCAAAATACAAAATAGATATTAGGAATGTTGTAACATCCATTATAAACAACATTATTAATGCAAAGAGCAAGAGTTTCAGAGTCTCATTTGTATGGATACCATCTCACATAGGTGTTGTCCAGCATGATGACACAGAGAAGGCATCTATACTGCATGTGATAAGCCTGAAATTGAGTTGGATATGGGCATTCCAATCTCTGCTGTAAATGCCGCAAGATTTCAGGAAATTAGAGAAGACAGAGGAGCAGTTACTGAAACTCAAAAGCCAGAAAGCACGAGTATAAAGAGCTATGACATGTTTACAACCGAGAATTATATGTACGGGCAGCATGAAACATCCGCTAGACAGTGTGACATTGTAATTGCCAGAATTAGGCTGGCATATCGATATCTATGGCAAGTGGCTGCAGGTAATGAATCCCCCAATGGTGAACATTCCAATTGTAAACAATGTGAACAAGAGCTGGGACATACTCTCCAGAATTATATATGTGATTGCCCTTTTATAATTGACTTGAGATCAAATGGTATGAGGTACTTTGAGCTCTGTAATTACTTCATACCTTATGAATATTGGAAGATATTCTTGTGCAGTTCCCACATTTTGCTAGTGGAGGCTAATAAATCAGACTTATATTTCGTGTTCTCTCCTGATTTTTAATCAGAGTTGTTTTTGTTTTTTTATTGAGACTGGTATTTTCTGCCCTGATTCCATGTATGACTAACCATCCTGTGAGATGGAAATATTAGATGAACTTATAGCTAGTTTCTTAACTACACTGTGTAATCTTTCATATAGAATAGGGTAGCAGCACATTGCTGTGTTTGCCTAAACTTGCTAATGATAAAAAAATCTAAAATAAATGAGTCCTAGTTAATATATCTCATTTTCATTAAGAGGCAATATTATCACGATAAAATATTTTAAACTTACATCAAATAAGAAAGTTTAACAAAATTTCTTTATGTTGTATGTTTCGTTAAAAATATACTCCTCTTAAGAAACCTTCTTTGTTTAGAACATAAAACGGTCCAAGTAACGGAAAAGTATAATAACATTTAAAATAATGTATTTAAATCCTACATAGAAAGTTCAGCAAAATTTCAAAAATACGTTTAAAACTAATTATTTAAAGAAAATGCTTATAAAATTATAGGATTATTCTGTAAAATTCCTTTTTCAATAATTCTACTTTTGAGGCATTATTTGCCCTTGATTTTATTATGAATGCCAACAGGTTGTACTGCAGCATTCTGTAGAATATACAAAGATAACATATGTAAACAGACCAGAAGTGTGAGACTCAATAACTGGCTTAGCTCCACATGCAGAATTACCTGCACTAAAACTTGCCACTAACACACTGAAGAACAGTGGAGGAGTAATTTTCTGTGATTCAAAGTCAGCTCTGCAGGCCCTTAAAAACCCAACATGCAAAATAGATATTAGGAATGTGTTAACATCCATTATAAACAACATTATTAATGCAAAGAGCAAGAGTTTCAGAGTTTCTTTTGTATGGATACCATCTCACATAGGTGTTGTCCAGCATGATGACACAGAGAAGGAAGCTAAAACTGCATGTGATAAGAGTGAAATTGAGTTGGATATGGGCATTCCAATCTCTGCTGTAAAAGCCGCAATATTTCAGGAAATTAGGGAAGTCAGAAGAGCAGTTACTGACACACAAAGGCCAGAAAGCACAAGTATAAAGAGCTATGACATGTTTAGATCTAATAATTATATGTACGGGCAGCATAAAACATCCACTAGACAGTGTGACATTGTAATTGCCAGAATTAGGCTTGGATATCGATATGTATAATCCCTGTTATCAGTGATTTCAGACCAAATGGTATAAGGTACTTTACTTCTGTAATTACTTCATGCACTTAGGAATATTGGAAGATATTCTTGTGCTGATAAAGGCTAATAGATCAATCAGCCTTACATGTTCTCTTTTGATTCCATGTATGACTAACCATCTTGCGAGATGGGGATTTTACCTGAACTTATAGCTTGTTTTGTATCTACACTGTAATCCTTTATATAAAACAGGGCAGCAGCTCACTGTTGTGTATACCTAAGCTTGTTAATTAAAAATAATAATAATAATAATATTTTTTATTTACAAGATGTTACAATGGGTTTGTGAAATTATATAAGATTGTATTTTTCCTTTCTAACAAAGCCACTGACACACATAGCGAACAATTTATGTTAAAGTATAATAAGAGATCATATATGAGTACCTTATGTTCTAATGTTATAAAGTATGATGTTATTCCAAAATGTATTGCTTTGCCTAAGAGACAATTCACACCACCATGGGAGCATTGTAACGTAGATGTAGTAATTATTCCCTTGCAAAAGAAAAAAAAGCATGTACGAGATAGGAGAGCTGAGGGCAACATATGACTGTATAACTAGACAGTGACCTATAGACAACACTCTACATGTATATTGTGATGGGTCAGTAGCTAGGGATGGGAAGGCAGGATGTGGAGTCTTGATCAGGGAGTACACTGACATCGACACTGTAGATACTGTTATTGGACCCGCTTAACTGACAGTGTCTCTTCAACGCAAGCTGAACTACAAGCTGTATTAGCAGGATTACAGAAAGTAGTCAAATGTCGTAAAAATACTTTTTTTTTATTTATTTATCTATACAAGAGTTCTTACATTCTTGTAAAGCCACTAGCACGCATAGCGTTTGGAGCAGGTCCTTAATCATATTTTTTCCCCCTAGAATACGACCCTCCAAATCGTTTAACAACCAGGTACCCATTCACTGCTGGGTGAACAGAGGCTACAGTTAAGGATTGGCGCCTAGTCAATCCTCCCCGGCCGTGACACGAACCCAGGCCAAATTGCTCGCGAAGAGCCGGGCGAGTGTCTTAGCACTGTGCCACTGGGACTGTTGTGGCTTGCATCCTGAGTGAGGTCTGTATCAGGAGGGCAAGGACAACAAAAAATAATAACAAAAAAGTCTCCTCATTTATACTTTGCATTTTCACTGAGAGAGAAATTATTCCAAGATAGTGAACTATATTAAACATAACCACGTACCCAGCAGTTAGGCAACTGTTGTGGGTCGCATCCTGGGGAAGGTCAGTAGGCAGCCTAATGGGACATGGATAAGCCTAACAGGCTTCCTGTCACCAACAATGGGAACTAAAAGAACGGGAGAGATGAATCAAAACAGGAACCACTTCGCAAAAGTCAGTAATTCTTATGAAAATTGATTCATTTTGTTTTTTTCTCATTAAGTTGGCTCTTTATCTTAACAGTACAATGTGAATAGTCGGATTTACCAGACATTACCAACACCAAAGATCACTAATCACTAGATCATTGATCCCTGATTGACTGGATTCAGCAGCCGTCACAGCCTGATGGTCTCTGGGTCCTCCAGCTCTCTCTTTCTCTCTCTCTCGCTGCACTTCACTCTAGAAGGTCGGACCCCACTTCCAGCCTCGTGTTGTATACCGGGAAGAGTCGGTGGGCCTTCTCCAGTGATGTGTTTAACGATTAGAGCACTACCAAGACTGCTCCTGCTCCCTCTACCATGTGTCACAAACGCTACAAGGTCCGGGGAACGCTCCGCGACGATCACGCGTTCTCCATGACAACCCTCCTGAAGCTGTTTAAGGACTCAGGTAGAGTGACACCTATGGATATCGACAAGTAAGGCACTGACTTCACATTCTTCATCTCAAGCGAGGATCGCCTCGACAAACTAATTGTTCAAGAGCTTGCGTTTGAAAATGCGGACCTCACTCTCAACTTCCCACGTCAGATCCTCGCCGAGAGAACTGTTTTTTATCAACGGGATCAGCTGTTGGATCGCGGATCTGGACAACATCGAGCACGAAAACGAGAACACGACAACATACTCCGCCGAAGTCATCGATATGAATACTGATGGCAAGCAACCAACCTTGAATGAACCTTCTGCTCGGCAGCAATGGCTTCGCGGTCTACCACTCATGGCTTCCACAGTTTTGGCAGTCATCTAATGCTTCCAGTGCTACGAGTACCGGAAGTATTGGTACACCACACCAGCAAATATCAACAGCGCATTTAGAAGTGCAGTCTCTGCTCAGCTAATCACCATTATTCCATCTGCATGTTGGAAACGTTCTGCTGTCTGCTTTGTGTTGGCGATCATCCCGCAAACTCCCATCGCTGTCCCGGTAGACAAGAAGTTATCAAGAACCTGGAGAAAGTCAAGCCATCCTGGCGCCAACACTTCCTCCTTCTCATCCATCGACAACTGCCACAGTTCCACCTCTCGTGTGTGCACCCACTGAACTATCTACATCTGCTGCAGGACCTGCGGTGACAACTCGACTTGCAAGAGCTCAAACCCTCAAGATTCACCGCCTATGCTTTTGAGTCAGCCGACTCTTCTGATGAGGAAATCTCTATTGAATCAACATCTCCTCCTCCTCCTCCTAGGACGTGCCCCCACTCAACTGAAGATTTCCTTCTGGACACTACCTCCAACGACGCACCACCATGACAACGCGTGGCCAGACCAACGGACCGGCCAAGAAGCCCAGGAAGAAGAAGAGCGACGATCCGAGCCTGATAAAATCATCAAGAAGAAAGAAGACCACCGACGAAATATAGTAGTGAAGAACACCACCAGATCCGCGTCGCATTGCCTGGGCCTCCTGCAAGACACATCAGCGAGCAACTGTGTGAATTCCAAACTACCACCAAACCACAGCGTCAGCTGCAAGTCTTATCTACGGTGGTTGGGCCACCGACTTTTTTCTACCGTCTTCGACTCGTTTCCAGTTCCTAACTCAAGATTTTTGCATCCTTGCCCCGTTCTTCCATCCACTGTTTACCTGCTCTAGGGTCCTATTAAATGGAACTAACATCAATACTTATTATTTACCATCAACCGCCAGCTTCTTATTAGCCCAGCTCTGTGTGTACTGCAAATTACAACAGTTCAAGTCGATATTACATACAGTACCACTGCAGGTCATAACCCGCGGTGATTGGGCCACCAATCATTATCTCCCGTCTTCGACTCGTCTCCAGTACCTAGCTCAAGATTTCTGCATCCTCGACCCGTTCTTCCATCCCTGCTTATCTGCCCTAAAGTCTTTCGCACATATAAAGCATTATAAATTAATAGCGAAAACACTCAACGATTACCTTTAGGACTGCTATAAATTTAAGGCCCTTACAAACCATCTTGTAAGTTTTGTGTTACCTTAAATGCCAATAAACTCTGAAGGATAATTAAGATCTCAATATCTTACTGACCAACAAGCAAGTTTGGTGTTAGACTTGAGACCTGTCAACCTCTGAAGGGTTATTATGGCCTCCTTAATAGCTTACTGACCAACCAGCAATTTTAATGTTGGACTTAAGACCTATCAACACATTGAGAGTTATTAAGGCTGCCTTGAGGTTACCTTTAGGTGATTCCTAGAATGAAGGTCCTCGCGGCCAGGGCTCCTAGTTGGTGGTCTGGTCAACATAACTGTTGGAGATGGCTGCTCGCATCCTGACGTGTGGATATTACCATATCTAGTCTCCCAGTAATCCCTGTGGGCCAATCTAAGCGATCGACTGTGATGCAACATTTAATCAACGACAGTAACATTGAACCTGTGGTGAGTTAACATTGATCCTACGGTGACTTACCGTTGATCCTTCGGTGACTTACCGTTGATCCTACGGTGACTTACAGTTACTGGATCACATAACATGCTGGGAAAGGCCATTGCCAATGATAAGGAGGGACGGAAGACTTAAGCCTGTGTCCCGGAAGCTTCCAGAACCTGTGCCGGAATTACAACTGTGACGTCACAGTTGTTGAAGACTGGATACACCAAAACAGACATGAAACTACACCCGACGACCTCACGCACCTTGACAACCTCAACTCCCGCACTGAACTACAGACTCCAGCTGATGTCAAGACAGCTGTCATGGGCACTCGTTGCAGAGCCCCTGGTGCGTCTGGCATTGGACATACCCTCCTTCGACAACTCCCTGTTTCTATCATTGCTGCTATCACTAACTTATTCAACGCCTCTCTTGCCTCTGGATATTTTCTTCTCACCTTCATATCTGTCACTGCTGTTCTTATTCCAAAACCTGGGAAATTTCACACTGATCCAAAAAACTATAGACCCATCAGCCTTCTAGAGACACTTGGCAAAGTCTTTGAAAGGCTGGTCAACATGAAACTCAGAACGCACCTGGAAGACAATGACTTACTCACTAACAAACAGTTTGGATTCCGGTATCACCGGTCCACACACGACGCCTTAAATATCATGACCAATTACATCAGCATCAATCAGCACCAAAGACTCAAGACTGTACTCATCACTAAGGACGTTGAGAAAGTCTTTGACACTCTTTGGCATGACGGCCTAAAATTCAAACTATGCAATAACTTTATTTTTCCGCTCCCCTTATCACCACCAACCTTCTTTCTAACTACTTAGACAATAGGACAATGAGAATCAAATTCCTCCGTCAACACTCTGACTACTTCAACTTACACGAAAGTGTTCCCCAAGGCTCTGTTCTTGCCCCGACACTCTACATCCTATACATCAACATCATTCCTGAGCCTATTTATCACACTATTATCTATCTGTTACGCTGATGATGTCTCAACACCATTGACACACTATCACGCAGAGCACAAGCAGAACTCGATACTGTAACGGAATGGGAGTATGACTGGCGCATTAAAATCAACTCCAACAAATTAAAAATCACCTACTTTTTCTGTAAAAGAACTATAAGCCCTATTCCTGTTCAACTCTATTCACTCTCTCCTAATCCTACTAACATATCTGTATCTCCTTCCACCACAGTTCTTGGCCTCACACTTGACCGACAACTACTCTTTCACACACATTACACAGAAACGTACAACAGCTCTCCATGCCATGAACAAATTGTACAGACTAAAATTTGCAAAACCTGATACTAAAATGCACCTTTATAAAGCACTCATTAGACCTTTCCTAACATATGCTCCAATAGCTCTTTTCTTAGCCGCACCCACTAATAAACTAAAACTTCAGAGAATACAGAACAGAACACTTAGATGGGTACTCAACACTCGATGGGACGATTTCAATACCAGCGAAAGTCTTCATGATAGTACCAACATTCCTGCCATCAATGTCTACTGGAAAACTTTATTAGACAAACAACTTGACAGACTACTTTCTGTAGTAGTCACGAACAACACATTGACTCTCTCTTACACACTCTTAGACAACCACGGAACACCCACGATCTCTTCTCTACCATCTGGGTAGAGAAGAGGTAGTAATAAATTACTACCTGCCTCCGCCGGGGATCGAGCCCAGACCCTTAGAATTATGAAACCCGAGTACTGTCCACTCAGCCGTCAAGCCCCCCTGACGGCATATCTATAAATTTAAAGTTCTTCCTGCCTCCGGCTATGCGAATCGCTTAGGATATCTGAAAATAGATGAACATATAGGTAGTAGTTTAGTCAGAGTTGATTTGTTTGTGTATTGAGGCATATATTTGCTCCCCTGATTCCATATATGACTAACCATTCTATGAGATGGGAATATTAGATGAACTTATTGCTAGTTTTTTATATCTACACTGTGTAATCTGTCATATAGAAGAGGGTAGCAGCACATTGGTGTGTATACTTTAGCTTGTTTATAAAAACATAAATAAAAAGATAGCTTCCCAGTTAATAATTCTCATTTTCTTTATTAGAAAAATAAACCAGTGAGACTATTTTAAACTTAAATGAATTTTATTCATTTTTAAATGAATAAACATTTTAAATCAAATGAAAAATGTTTCACAAATGTTCTATTATATTCTAAGTTTTGTTAAAAGCATACACTTATTGAGAAACATTTTTTGCTTAATACATAAATGCTTATAAAACAAAAAAGAAAAATAATGATATTTTAAAAATTTAATTTAAATCTTACATAGAAAATTCGATACAACTTAAATTTTAAAAATAGGTTACATATAATTATATGTACATTAGACGTCTACAGTACCTACCACTGCTAAACAACCTCCAAGAAATCTACCCCAGTGTGTCAACACCCCTGCTCTTCACTCATCTGATGAATCGGATGAGGGCGTATCTGTCGGAACACCATCACCCCCAAGGAAAGATCACCTCCAAGCATCACCACGAACCGTGACCACCAAGACCGACAAGCCCAAAAAGAAGAACAACGATCAAAGTTTGGTGAAATCAACAAGGAAGAAGACTACTAACGAACTGACTTAACATCAATATCTGACATCAAACCTCCACTGCCAGCTGCTTGCGTTCCCGGCCTCTGTGTGTACTGCAAATGACACCCCACTCAATTCAACTTCCATCTGATCAAGTTCAAATCTGCGGTGGTTGGGCCACCGATCTTTCATCTCCCCTCTTCACCTCATCCCCGGATCCTTGCTCAAGATTTCTGCAGCCTCGCCCCGTTCTTCCATCCCCTGCTTGCCAGCTCTATGGACGTTTTCATTTCATTTCATTTCATTAAACGTCAATCGATTTTTTGTTTATGAATCAATTTTATTTTTGTGGCAATATATGCCATTGAATTTATTACAAATGCCAACAGGTCGCACTGCAGCATCCTGTAGAATACACAAAGACAACATATGTACACAGACCACAATTGTGAGACTCAATAACTGGCTTAGCTTCACACATGCAGAATTAGGTGCATGTGTAGAGATTCTGTGATTGAAAGTCAGCTCTTCGGCCTTAAAAACCCAACATGCAAAATAGACATTAGGAATGTTGTAACATCCATTATAAACAACATTATTAATGCAAAGAGCAGGAGTTTCAGTCTCATTTCTATGGATACCATCTCACATAGGTGTTGTCCAGCATGATGACACAGACAAGGCAGCTAAAACTGCATGTGATAAGCCTGAAATTGAGTTGGATATGGTCATTCCAATCTCTGCTGTAAAAGCCGCAATATTTCAGGAAATTAGGGAAAACAGAAGATCAGTTAATGACACTCAAAGGCCAGAAAGCAGGAGTATAAAGAGCTATGACATGTTTAAAACCGAGAATTATATGTACGGGCAGCATAAAACATCCACTAGACAGTGTGACATTGTAATTGCCAGAATTAGGCTGGGATATTCACATATATAGTAGGTGGCTGCAGGTAATGAATCACGAAATGGTGAACATTCCAATTGTAAACAATGTGAACAAGAGCTGGGACATACTCTTCAACACTATATCTGTGATTATTGCCCTGTTATTAGTGATTTCAGACCAAATGGTATGAGGTAATTTACGCTATGTAATTACTTTATGCACTCAAGAATATTGAAAGATATTCTTGTGCTGAACCTAGTGTGTGGTAGTGAAGGCAAATAGATCAGTCACCCTTATATTTTATGTTCTCTCCTGATTTCATGTATGACTAACCATCCTGTGAGACAGGGATATTAGATGAACTAAAAGCTAGTTTTTTAGCTTTTTTAGTTTTTTTGTATCTACACTCTGTAATCTTTTATATAGAATAGGTCAGCAGCACACTGCTGTGTATACCTAAGCTTGTTTATAAATAATAATAATATTTTTAATTTACAAGTAGGTACAATGGGTTTGTGAGATTACATATGATTGCTATTTTTCCTTTTTTTGCAAAGCCACTAACATGCATATCGAATAATTTATGTTAAAGTATAATAAAAGATCATATATGAGTACCTTATGTTCTAATATTATAAAGTATGATGCTATTCCAAAATGTATTGCTTTGCCTAAGAGACAATTCACACCACCATGGGAGGAGTGTAACGTAGATGTAGTAATTATTCCCTGGCAAAAGAAAAGAAGTATGTACGAGATAGGAGAGCTGAGATATGATTGTATAATTAGAAAATGACCTACAGAAAACACATACAGTATACTGTGATGAGTCAGTAGCTAGGGATGGAAAAGCAGGATGAGGAGTCACTGACATCGGAGTCAGTCACTGGAGGAGTCACTGTAGATACTGTTATTGGACGCCGCTTAACTGACAATGTTGTTTCAACGCAGGCGGAACTCCAAACTGTATTAGCAGGATTACAGGAAGCAGTCAAATGTGGTAAAAATGTCTTTTTTTATTTATTTATACATAAAAGAGTTTTAACATGCTTGTAAAGCCACTAGCACGCATAGCGTTTCGGGCAGGTTCTCAATCTTATTTTTTCCCTGGAATATGACCCGCCAAATCATTTAACAACCTGGTACCCATTCCCTGGTACCCACTGGATGAACAAAGGCTACATTTAAGGATTGGTGCCTAGTCAATCCTCCCTGGCCGGGATATGAACCATGGCCAAATCGCTCGCGAAGCGCCGGGAGAGTGTCTTACCACTGTGCCATGGAGACTGTTGTGGCTTGCATCCTGAGGTCTGTATATTTGGTCGAGGGAAAAAAAAATAAAAACAAAAAAGTCTCCTCATTAATATTTCACATTTTCCTTGAGAGACAACTTATTCCTCGATAGTGAACTATTATAAACATAACCCCGTACCCAGGAGTTAGGCAACTGTTGTGGGTCGCATTCTGGGGAAAGGGCAGTAGGCGGTCTAATGGTACAGGATAAGCCTTGTAGAGAGTAAACCTCCACTCTCTCATTATCTTAATGGCATAACTAATTAGCACTAATTACAGAAGCTATAATCTTTTCAATAATTACAGGTAACAGTTCTTCCACCCTTCTATCTTATTGGAGGAAGCTGAGGTGTAGTCACCAAATATAAGCCAGCGATATGAGAATAGCCAAACTTTTTGTTCCGAGTAGCTGAATCTAGAACAACACGAATAGCCAACAGTACAATTTCCACAGTGATTCAGTGAGCTAAAGTACAGACACTTAGGACTTACCACATTGGTGATCCCAGAGAGTTTCGACGATACCCAGCCACGACGGACTTCAACATGGGTTCTCACTGGACCTCTTCCGCTGTTGCAGCTTACTGTGGACCGCAGCCACCTCTCATGGAACGCTGCCGACACCCTCACCTCAGCTATGATTTTCATAGCGTTCATCTTTGTATTTTTATCTGCAACAGCTTGCTACACCACGATCGTTACTCACTCATCTGACAGCTTCATCAGTAACTACATCATGTAGGATCTACAGCCTGGCCTGCAGACTCTCCGTCGCTGCCAGGGCACTGCTTGTTCTTCAGGGACTCCCACGACAGCTGCTCTTTCATCAGATTCATCTACACGTTCACTGCATTCTGGTATGATGCCGACTCAAGCACTTTTCTTGCGCAGTACAGGACCAACAGCTTGCGTTTCCGACTCTTGATCGTTGCTTCCAGGACAATTTAGCTTTAACAGTGATTCCCTACGTGCCTACATTACCTCCTATAGTCATGGTGCCCGAGACCATCCGCCCTGGATCTAAATGCTCCACCAGCGACCCAAGGACGCAACAATCATGCACATTCTTCTCTCCGAGCTTGTCTACACACTGCCTGCATCTTTTGGTACCGGACAACATGTTCCACAGCGACCCAGGGAACAGTAGCCTCGTATTTTTTGTTGTATTGCTTTTCTTCCATTCCCTGGCAGGGGGAGTCCTGTAGCGAGTAAACCTGTCCTGTATACTCGCTCCATTATCTCATCATCCTAATGGCATAACTAATTAGCACTAACTACACAAGCTATAATCCTATTCCTATTTACAGGAAACAGTTCAACCATCCTCCTATCTTATTGGAGTGAGTTGAGGTGTAGTTACCGAATATAAGCAAGCGATATGTGCATAGCGGACGGTACAATTTCCAGTCAAGAATGTAGCACTCGGCATATGCAGTTCTAATCGACCCCAAGACACTACAGCTTCGACACAGAACAGGCAGCAGACTAGGACCGCATCCAGCTACAACGCTCTCCCACATAGAGCTCCGCGACTCCGGCCACACTCCGCTCTCTGCTCTACTCCAGGCTCCGTCTCAACGTCTACGACACTGCTGTATGCAAGACTACTAAATAAAAATGAAAACCTACTAAACACCGTGTATCTTATCTACCCAACAACGTAACATAATCGTACGTTACAAACTCAGTGGTACCGGTTTCCACTTTCTAATTACGTTGTACGTCGGTATATATATACTATGGTCCTCATCCTTACTATAAGTACTTCTAAAACAGGAGGATGGGCTAAGATAATGAAATGGGTCTGTTAATTCTACTTAGTCCACTAATTACAATTAATACTTCTTCCCAAGTGTACACGTTAATACCTCTTTCCAAACCTGCTAGAGAACAAATCACCAGTAGTTACAGCCCCGCTCCTGTGCCAGGTAAGTCCACTACGGGCTCACCATAGCCCGTGCTACTTGGAACGTTTTGTTCTGAGTAGCTGAATCTAAAACAGCAACGAAACATCATGCCCCAAGTTACAGTCCCGTTCCTGTGCAAAGTAAATCCACTACGGGCTCACCATAGGCCGTGCTACTTGGAAATTTTTGTTCCCAGTAGCTGAATCTAAAACAACAACACAACGTGCTACATTACATTGTTGTTGGTGAATGTCAATGGTGTTGGAGATCAGAGGTGTATCTCTAAAGCCACGGTACTGAACCACAATTCCAGTTAAACTGACTAACGACGATTGTTGTTGTTGTTGTTTTAGATTTAGCTACTCAGAACGAAATGTCAATGTAGCACGGGCTATGGGTGATCCGGTAATTGAGTTCGGTTATTCGCGATAACATTGTTACTCTGATATTTGGGTCAAAGTTTTAAATGGAGGTGGGGTTTTCTCCTTTTTCCCTGTTTCTTTTTCGCGTCTGTTTTAGTCGTTTTTTTAATAACATTATCTTGGTGGCAGATGTAGGTGCAGAATGTTCACTAGTGAGTCCCATTCTTTACCGGCTCTTCTAATCATAACAAACGACAATTGATTGATGAAGATTAAGCCACCCAAATGGTGGCACGGGCACGAGTAGCCCGTAAGTGGTAAGGGCAACGACGATTCCGTTCTAAGGGCTGATATTAAATGAACAAATCCTAAAGGGCCGTGACGAGGATTCGAACCTGCGTCCGGGAGCATCCCAGACACTGCCTTAATCGACTGAGCTACGACAGGGTTAAAAGAGTTGCTTATATTAAAGCTTTGCCTCACTTTGTCAAACCAACTAACGTCTATGCAGGCTACCTGTTGCCTGGCCTGATTGAAGCTTGTGCACATTGGAAGTGAAAATAATTGTAATTAGAGCAAAAGGATTAGTGTAGAGCTTCCTGAAAAGAGGAATTAAGAGGCACAACAAATTATCTATATTGCAACTAATTATATTGCTCCTTAATATAATTGCTACATTTCCATTAGGTCAGGTTGAATTACGTTCACGTTAATCAATATAGATTGGCTTTGTTTACAGAGAAGCTATGATGTAGCTGGCTCAAACCTTTCTCAGGTAAATACATTTCCCGGGGTAATGATATTTATTTTCCTGTTATACAAGTCTTACTCGCCCATCAGCAAAATGAGAAAGGAAAACCCTGCACCTCTGAAAGCAACAAAATTTGAAACCATTGATTCCTTTATAAATAACTTACGGCCTCACGAGCACTATGCTCACGGTGATTGGTCTGTTCAAATGTAAACGGGTCGCACTGCAACAGCTGGTAGCATATACAAAGACAACATATGCACACGGACCACAAGTGTGAGACTGAATTAGCTCCACACATGCAGAATTAGCTGCACTACAACTTGCCACTAACGCACTGAAGAACAGTGGAGGAGTTATTTTCTGTGATTCAAAATCAGTTCTTCAGGCGCTTAGAACCCCAACATGCAAAATAGATACAAAGAATATGAACAAATCCACAAGGGCCGTGACGAGGATTCGAACCTGCGTCCGGGAGCATCCCAGACACTGCCTTAATCGACTGAGCTACGACAGGGGGAAAGGGTTGAAACCCAAGTTCTACTGAACTTACTGGATCCCGTAGCCTCTCCGAGGCACAAACCAGGCTTTTACACAACCCCCCCCCCCCCCCTGCACCCGAGCTATGTCAACAGGCCGTTCTCCCTCTTCGCCCTTACATCATTACACACAGAGATCACACTAACGTGATGCATCAAATGAACAAATCCACAAGGATTTGTGGATTTGCTCGGGTACAGGGGGGAGGGGGGGGGTGTAAAAGCCTGGTTTGTGCCTCGGAGAGGCTACGGGATCCAGTAAGTTCAGTAGTACTTGGGTTTCAACCCTTTTACCCTCTCGTAGCTCAGTCGATTAAGGCAGTGTCTGGGATGCTCCCGGACGCAGGTTCGAATCCTCGTCACTGCCCTTGTGGATTTGTACATTTAATGCATCACATTAGTGTGATCTCTGTGTGTACAAAGAATATTGTAACATCCAATAAAACAACATTATTAATGCAAATTGAGTTGGATATGGGCATTCTAATCTCTACTGTAAAAGTCGCAATATTTCACGAAATTAGGGAAGACAGCGGAGCAGTTATTGACACTCAAAGGTCTGAGAGCACGAGTATAAAGATCAATGACATGTTTAAAGCCGACAATTATGTGTACGGGCAGCATAGCACATCCACTAGACAGTGTGACATTGTAATTGCCATAATTAGGCAGGGATATCGATATCTATAACAGGTGGATGCAGGCAATGAATCCCCAAATGGTGAACATTCCAATTGTAAACTATGTGAACAAGAGCTGGGACATACTCTCCAACACTATATCTGTGATTGCCCTGTTATAAGTGACTTCAGACCAAATGGTATGAGGTACTTTGAGCTCTGTAATTACTTTTTTTTATTTATATATATATATATATATATATATATATATATATATATATATATATATATATATATATATCTATATATATATATATATATATATATATATATATATATATATATATATATATATATATATATATATATATATATATATATATATATATATACAAGAGTTCTTACATTCTTGTACAGCCACAAGTACGCGTGGCGTTTCGGGCAAGTCCTTAATCCTATGTTCCCTGGAATACGACCCCCGTGAAGAATCGTTTTTAAAACCAAATACCCATTTTACTGTTGAGTTAAACAGAGGCTACAGTTAAGGATTTGCGCCCAGTAAATACTCCCCGGCCAGGATACGAACCCAGGACAAAGCACTCGTGGAACGCCAGGCGAGCGTCTTACCACTATGCCACGGAGACTGTATAAACAAATGCTTCATACACTCAGGAATATTGGAAGATATTTTTGTCCTGTCCCCAGATTTTGCTAGTGGAGGCTAATAGATCACACCTACATTTTGTGTTCTCTCCTGACTTTTAATCAAGAGTTGATTTGTTTTTTGTGCAAATTAAAAAAAATTGAAATTTGTTGTTCTACTGAGGGTGGTATTTTCTCCCCTGATTCCATGTATGACTAACCATCCTGTGAGATGGGAATAGAAGAACTTATAGCTAATTTTTGAACTACACTGTGTAATCTTTCATATAGAATAGGGTAGCAGCACATTGCTGTGTATACCTAAGCTTGCTAATAATAATAAAATAATCTAAAATAAAAGCGTCCTAGTTAATATTTCTCATTTTCTTTAAGAGGTAAATTTATCCAGTTAAACTATTTTAAACTTACATCAAGAGAGAAACGTTTCACAAAATTTCTTTTATGTTTTAAGTTTTGTTAAAAATATATTCTTATTGAGACACTTTCCTTGTTTAGTGCATAAAATGTTGCAAAAATAATAATAATAATATTTTGAAAATAAAATTTATATCTTACATAGAAAGTATGGAACAATTTCAAAAATATGATTACAAATATTTATATAATTAAAATGCAGAGAAAATCTGTTGTGTTTCGATGTTTTGAATTTTAAATAAATAAATAAATAAATAAATAACTAAATAAATAAATAAATGTTTATTTAGGTAAGGTACATACATACATACAAGAGATTTTACAAAGTTTGTTGGATTAATATATAGAGCTAGTACGTTGCAACCCGTTCTCGCAAATTTAATAAGTCAATATTGACTTATTAAATTTGTGCATAGGTGACATACTTAACATAATAGATACCCTTAAAAATATTCATAGAAAACACCGACATTACCTAACCTTGTTAGTATCTTAAGATAAGCATCTTATTGCTTCGTAATTACAATTATTACCTAACCTATAATAGGTATAGGTTAAGTAATAATTGTAATTACGAAGCAGTAAGATGCTTATCTTAAGATACTAACAAGGTTAGGTACGGTCGGTGTTTTCTATGAATCTTTTTAGGGGTATCTATTATGTTTAGTATATCACCTATGCACGTAGTTAATAAGTCAATATTGACTTTACGAATTTGCGAGAACGGGTTGCACATACAATGCCTAAAGCCACTATTACGCAAAGCGTTTCGGGCAGGAAAAACATTAATGACTAAAGCTTAATACTAATGGGTATAAAGAATAAAATGTGTTGAGAACAAATAAAAATAGAGGTAAAAGAGGAAGGAACATGGCTGAAAAAGCAGCACAAATACAATTACAAATTATTACAGACAATTACATTCAAACAGCGTTGTTTTAAAAAAAAAAAAACAGACATGGGTTAACAACAGAGGGGTAAGGTAGGTTACAGGGAATTTATTAGGTAGTACTTCGTTTTTATCTGAAACTGGTTGAGAGAGGTACAGTCTTTAACATGGTTGGGAAGGTCATTCCACATTCTGGGTCCCTTGATTTGTAGAGCATTTCTAGTTTGATTAAGTCGTACTCTTGGAATATCAAAACTATTTATTTCTGGTGTGGTGCTCATGGGTTCTGTTACAACCTTCAATGAAGCTTTTGAGGTCAGGATTGGCATTACAGTTCAGCTTTTTATATATGTATAATACACATGAGAGAATGTGCAGTGACTTAATATCTAACATATTCAGAGATTTGAGTAGGGGTACCGAGTGATGTCTGGGGCTAGAGTTGGATATTGTCCAAATAGCAGCTTTGTGTTGAGTAATTAGAGAACGTAAGTGATTTTGGGTAGTAGAACCCCAAGCACAAATACCATAGTTGAGATATGGATAGATGAGGGAGTAATAGAGAGTCACCAGGGCAGGGCGGGGTACATAATATCTGATCTTAGAAAGAATGCCAACAGTTTTTGAAACTTATTTTGATATATTTAGGATGTCTCCCTGGAAATTCAGCTTGTGGTCAATGAGAACGCCAAGGAACTTGCCATCTAATTTGTTACAAATTTGGGTATTGTTTATTTTGAGATTTATTTGATTAGAGGATATATTGCCAAACAGAATATAGAAAGTTTTGTCAATGTTCAGGGTGAGTTTGTTGGCAGTTAACCAAAGATGGACTTTATTTAGCTCAGTATTTACTGTGGCATTTAGAGCAAGGGGGTCAGGACTGGAGTAAATGAAGGTTGTGTCGTCAGCAAATATAATTGGTTTGAGGTGTTGGGAGGCATTTGAAAGGTCATTAATGTAGATGAGAAAGAGGAGAGGGCCAAGTATGCTGCCCTGAGGAACACCAATGTTGATGGGTAGGGTGGGAGAAATTTAATTATTCACAGAAACATACTGGAGCCTGTCAGTAAGGTAAGATTTCAGGTATTGCAGGGAGTGTCCTCTGACTCCATTATGATGTAATTTAAGAAGGTTTTGGTGGTTGACGGTGTCAAAAGCCTTACGCAGGTCCACAAATAACCCAGCAGGGAACTCCTTTTTATCAAGAGCTGCGTGAATCGAGTCATCATACTAATAAGTGCATCGTTAGTGCTTTTTTTGGGTCTGAAGCCATATTGACAAGAGCTAAGTATATTGTGTTTGGCTAGATAAGAGTAAAGCTGCTTGTAGATTAGTTTTTCAAATATTTTTTGACAAGTTAGGCAGGATTGATATAGGTCTGTAGTTGTTAACATCTGTGAGATCACCACATTTGTGGACAGGGGTTACTCTTGCTTTTTTTAGAATGTCTGGAAAGGTTTGGAGTTCAAGTGACTTGTTGAAGAGCAATGCAATAGCAGGGGCTAAAGATCTAGAGGCTTTTTTGTAAATTAAAGTTGGTATCTCCTCAAGGGCACTAGACTTGGTTTTAAGGGAAAGGATTATCTCATTGACATCAGTGGAATTAGTAGGCTTTAGGTACAGAGACTGTGGATAGTTACCTGTAAGATAGTCCTTAACATCAGTACTGGAAGATGGAATATCATTTGCAAGGGATGACCCAATGGAAGAGAAAAACCTATTGAACTCAATTGCAGAATCAGAGGCAGAAAACTGACCAACGTTATTGGACAGGAGTGTTGGTTTGTTATTTAAAATCTTCTTTGATCCCAATATTTGTGAAATTGTGCTCCAAGTTTTTTTAATGTTGCTCTTTATTTGGGTAAATTTATCTTCATAGTATTTAGTTTTGGCTCGTCTAATTATTTTAGATAGCAATAACGAGTAATTCTTTGAGAATTCTTTGGAGACGGTTCCTAACCTATACTTCTTCTCAAGGTCATGTTTTTTATTAATGGATTTAAGTATTCCCTTTGTAAGCCAAGGATTGTTAAGCCTTTTGTTTGTGACTTGTTTTGTAAGCATAGGACAGTGGGTGTTATAAAGGCTAAGAGTTGTTTGAAGAAAAGATTGCACTGCTAGGTTGATGTCCCCTATGTTACCTAACTCGGACTCCCAGTTGACATTATCAGCAGCAGTTATAAAATTGTTTATAGCAGTTTCATTGTGCAGCCTAAAGCTTAACTCCCTTGACTCAAGAGGTGGTTTGTTAATGTTAGTTAAGAGAAATGTGGGGTAATAGTCTGTAGTGCTATCGGTGATTATACCTGAAGTAATTGGAGAGGTTATGTTGGTCCAGATGTGATCTAGAGTCGTAGCAGTACTATCAGTGATTCTAGTAGGTCTAGTGATTAAGGGTATGAGGATGCAGGAATTCATACAGTTGAGGAAGCTAACAGCAGTAGGGTGTTCAGGCTCGCAGAGGTCAATATTAAAGTTCCCTGCGATAATTAAATGGTTCTTATGTGACTTTATTTTTGAGGCATTACATGCCTGTAAATGTATTATAAATGCCAACAGGTCACACTGCAGCGCGTCCTATAGAATATACAAAGATAACATATGTAAAGAGACCACAAGTATAAGACTGAATAACTGGCTTAGCTCCACACATAGCAGAATGAGCGGCACAACAACTTGCCACTGAAGAACAGAGGAGGAGAAATTTTCTGTGATTCAAGGCCCATTAAAACCCAACATGCAAAATAGATACTAAGAATGTTGTAACATCCATTATAAAAAACATTATTACTGCAAAGAGCAAGAGTTTCAGAGTTTCATTTGTATGGATACCATCTCACATAGGTCTTGTCCAGCATGATGACACAGACAAGGTAGCTGAAACTACATGTGATAAGCCTGAAACTGAGTTGGATATGGGCAGTCCAATCTCTGCTGTAAAAACCGCAATTATTCAGGAAATTAGGGAAGACAGGAGAACAGTTACTGACACACAACGGCCAGAAAGCACGAGTATAAAGAACAATGACATGTTTAGAACGAATAATTATATGTACGGGCAGCATAAAACATCCACTAGACAGTGTGGCATTGTAATTGCCAGAATTAGGTTGGCGTATCGATATCTATAACAGGTGGCTGCAGGTAATGAATCCTCCAATGGTGAACATTCCAATTGTAAACAATGTGAATAAGAGCTGAGACATACTCTCCAACACTATATCTGTGATTGCCCAGTTATAAGTGATTTCAGACCAAATGGTATGAGGTACTTTGAGCTCTGTAATTACTTCATACACTCAGGAATATTGGAAGATATTTTTGTACTGTTCCCAGAATTTGCTAGTGGAGGCTAATAGATCAGACTTACATTTTATGTTCTCTCCTGATTTTTAGTCACAGTTGATTTGATTTTGTACTGAGGTTGGTATTTGCTCCCCTGATTCCATGTATGACTAACCATCCTGGGAGATGGGAATATTAGATGAACTTATAGCCAGTTTTTGATCTACACTGTGTAATCTTTCATATAGAATGGGGTAGCAGCATATTGTTGTGTATACTTAAGCTTGTTAAGATTTTTTTTTAAGCGGTACTCGTTATGAAGTGAGACAATCGCCTTGCTTTTCGTGATATATTTATTTAGTATAGTCTTGGTTACAGCAGTCTGTTTGTTGTTGTTGTGGCTTGCATCCTGATGAAGGTTGGTATAACTGGTCTAGGAGGATCTTTATTTATATATCTTCTTATTGACATATACAATAGTTCTTACATTGTTGTACAGCCATTAGCACGCATTGCGTTTTGGGCAAGTCCTTAATCTTAATTTTCACACATACACATACCCAGGCAGCAGCCCATAGCAGCTGTCTAACTCTCAATTACATGTATACTGTTAGGTGAATAGATACATCAGGGTGAAAGAAACTGCCTTTTTTCCGCCTCCGCCGGGGATCGAACCCGGACCTAAGGGTCCAGGTTCGATCCCCGTCAGACTACGAACTCTGAGCGCTGTCTACTCAACCATCAGGCCCCCTGAGGGCATCTCTATAAACCTAAAAGTCTTCCTGTCCCTGGCTATAGGAATCGTTCAGGATATTTAAAAAAAAACAGATGAACTTATAGCTAGTTGTTTAGTCTGAGTTGATTTGTTTTTGTATTGAGGCAGGTATTTGTTCCCATGATTCCATATATGACTAACCATTATGTGAGATGGGAATATTAGATGAACTTATAGCTAGTTTTTTGTATCTACACTGTGTCATCTTTCATACAGAATAGAGTAGCAGCACATTGTTATGTATACCTTAGCTTGAATACAACAAAATATAAAAAAAAGCGTCCTAGTTAATATTTTGAACTTTCTTTAATAGATGAATTTATCAAGGTGACCTATTTTAAACTTACATCAAATAAGTAACGTTTCACAAAATTTCTAATATGATCTAAGATTTGTTAGAAAAAATATCCGTTCTAAGAAACATTTCTTTTTTTTTTAAATTTAAATGTTGAAAAGAAAATAACATAGAATAATGATATTTTAAAAACTAAATCAATATCTTACATAGAAAATAAGACACAATTTTAGAAATATATTAAAAAATATTTATATAAAAATAACGTCAATATCATCTTAATCATTCACTTTTTTCGTCAGTTCTAAATTAATTTTTTGAGGCATTAAATGCCCTTCAATTTATTTCAAATGATAACAGGTGGCACTGTAGGATATACATGTACAGTATTTGAACACAGACCATAAGTGTGAGACTCAATAACTGGCTTAGCTCCACACATGTATAATTAGCTGCACTATAACTTGCCACTAACGCACTGAAAAATAGTGGTGGAGTAGTTTTCTGTGATTCAAAATCAGCTCTTCAGGCCCTTAAAAACCCAACATGCAAAATAGATAATAACAACATTGTAACATCCATTACAAACAACATTATTAATGCAAAGAGCAAGAGTTTCAGAATCTCATTTGTATGGATACCATCTCACATAGGTGTTGTTCAGTATGATGACACAGACAAGGCAGCTAAACTGCATGCGATAAGCCTGAAATTGAGTTGGATATTTGCATTCCAATCCCTGCTGTAAAAGTCGTAATATTTAAGGCAATTAGGGAAGACAGAAGAGCAGTTACTGACACTCAAAGGCCAGAGAACACGAGCATAAAGAGCTATGACATGTTTAGAAACGAGTTACGGGCTATTCACGACCGTGTCACCTCTTGGGTGGCTTAATCTTTGTCAATCATCAATCTTTGAAACGAGAATTATATGTACGGGGAGCATAAAACATCCACTAGACAATGTGGCATTGTAATTGCCAGAATTAGGCTGAGATATCGATATCAATGACAGGTGGCTGCAGGTAATGAATCCCGAAATGGTGAACATTCCAACTGTTAACTATGTGAACAAGAGCTGGGACATACTCTCAAACACTATCTGTGATTGTCCCGTTATCAGTGACTTCAGACCAAATAGTGTGAGGTATTTTGAGCTCTGTAATTACTTCATACACTCAGGGAATATTGGAAGGTATTTTTGTGCTGTACTCAGATTGTGCTAGTGGAGGGCTAATAGATCAGACGTACATTTCATGTTCTCTTCTGATTTTTAGTCACGGTTGATTTATTTTTGTATTAAATCTGGTATTTTCTCCCCTGATTCCATGTTTGACTAACGATCCTGTGAGATGGGAATATTAGATGAACTTATAGCCAGTTTTTGGTCTACACTGTGTAATCTTTCATACAGAATAGGGTAGCAGCAGCATTGATGTGTATACCTAAGCTTGTTAAGATATTTTTTTAATCAGTACTCGTGGTGAAGTGGTAAGACACTCGCCTGACGTTTCGTGATATATTTATTTAGTATAGTGTTGATTACAGCAGTCTGTTTGTTGTTGAGGCTTGCATCCTGAGGAAGGTTGGTATAACTGGTCAAGGAGAATCTTTTTATATATTTATTTATTTTATTTATTTATATATACAATAGTTCTTACATTGTTGTACAGCCACTAGCACGCATAGCATTTTGGGCAAGTCCTTAATCTTAATTTTCACACATACTCATACCCAGAAAGCAGCCCGTAGCAGCTGTCTAACTCCCCAGTGCCTATTTACTGCTTGGTGAACATGGACAGGGAAAAAGAAACTGCTTATTTTTTTTTTAGCCTCCGCCTGAGATCGAAACCAGACCCTTACGACTACGATCACCGGGCGCTGTCCACTCAGCCGTCAGGCCCCCCTGACAGAATCTCTATAAAACTAAATGTCTTCCTGTCCCCAGTTATGGGAATCTTCCAGGATATCTAAAACAAAGATAAACTTATAGCTAGTTGTTTAGTCAGTGTTGATTTGTTTTTGTATTGAGGCAGATTAATTAATGTCTCAGTAGTGTAGTGGTAAGGCACTCGCCTGGCGTTCCGCGAGCGCTTTGTCATGGGTTCGTATCCTGGCCGGGGAGGATTTACTGGGTGCAAATCCTTAATTGAAGCCTCTATTTAACTCAAAAGTAAAATGGGTACTTCGTTGTAAAAACGATTCTTAGCGGCGGGGATCGTATTCCAGGGATCGCCCGAATCGCTACGCGTACTAGTGGCTGTACAAGAATGTAACAACTCTTGAATATGTCTCAAAAAAAAAAAAAGATATATTTGCTCCCATGATTCCATATATGACTAACCATCATGTGAGATGGGAATATTAGAAGAACTTATAGCTAGTTTTATATCTACACTGTGTAATCTTTCATACAGAATAGGGTAACAGCACATTGCTATGTATACCTAAGCTTGTTAATACAAGAGTAAAATCTAAAAAAAAGGCGTCCTAGTTAATATTTTTCATTTTCTTTAATACATAAATTTATCCAGCTAAACTATTTTAAACTTACATCAAATGCGTGACGTTTCACAAATTTTCTAAGTTTTGATAAAAAAATACTCTTATTGAGAAACAATTTTTATTTAAAGTATAAAGTAGTAAAAAAAGAAATAACAAACAGTAGTGATATATTAAAAAATTATTTTAATCTTACATAGTAACTCCGGCAGAATTTTATAAATATATTTAAAAATATTTATATAAAAATGACATCAACATTATTCAACAAAAATCTCTTTTTGTTTCTTTCAATAGAGTTTGTATTTTTTATGTCATTATTTGCCCCTGAATGTAATTTATATGGTAACAGGTGGCAGTGTTACATCCTGTAGAATATACAAATAACGCGTGCACAAGGACCACAATTGTGAGACTGAATAACTGACTTAGCTCCACACATGCAGAATTATCTGCACTACAACTTGCCACTAACACACTGAAGAACAGTGGAGGAGTAATTTTCTGTGATTGAAAGTCAGCTCTTCAGGCCCTTAAAAACACAACATACAAAATAGATATTAGGAATGTTGTAACATCCATTATAAACAACATTATTAATGCAAAGAGCAAGAGTTTCAGAGTCTCATTTGTATGGATACCATCTCACATAGGTGTTGTCCAGCATGATGACACAGACAAGGCAGCTAAACTGCATGTGATAAGCCTGAAATTGAGTTGGATATGGGCATCCCAATCTCTGCTGTAAAAGCCGTAATATTTCAGGCAATTAGGGAAGACAGAAGAGCAGTTACTGACACTCAAAGGCCAGAGAACACGAGTATAAAGAGCTACGACATGTTTAGAAACAAGTTACGGGCTATTCATGACCGTGTCACCTCTTGGGTGGCTTAATCTTTGTCAATCATCACTTTTTGAAACGAGAATTATATGTACGGGGAGCATAAAACATCCACTAGACAATGTGGCATTGTAATTGCCAGAATTAGGCTGGGATATCGATATTAATGGCAGGTGGCTGCAGGTAATCAATCTCGAAATGGTGAACATTCCAATTGTTAACTATGTGAACAAGATCTGGGACATACTCTCCAACATTATATCTGTGATTGACCTGTTATAAGTGACTTCAGACCAAATAGTGTGAGGTACTTTGAGCTCTGTAATTACTTCATACACTCAGGAATATTGGAAGGTATTTTTGCGCTGTACCCAGATTGTGCTGGTGGAGGGCTAATGGATCAGACTTACATTTCATGTTATCTCCTGATTTTTAATCACGGTTGATTTATTTTTGTATTAAATCTCGTATTTGCTCCCCTGATTCCATGTTTGACTAACGATCCTGTGAGATGGGAATATTAGATGAACTTATAGCTAGTTTTTGATCTACACTGTGTAATCTTTCATATAGAATAGGGTAGCAGCATATTGTTCTGTATACTTAAGCTTGTTTAGATTCTTTTTTAAGCGGAACTCGTTATGAAGTGGTGAGACAATCGCCTTCCTTTTCGTGATATATTTATTTAGTATAGTCTTGGTTACAGCAGTCTGTTTGTTGTTGTTGAGGCTTGCATCCTGAGGAAGGTTGGTATATCTGGTCAAGGAAAATCTTTTTATATATTTATTTATTTATATATACAATAGTTTTTACATTGTTGTACAGCCACTAGCACGCATAGCGTTTTGGGCAAGTCCTTAATCTTAATTTTCACACATACTCATACCCAGAAAGCAGCCCGTAGCAGCTGTCTAACTCCCCATTGCCTATTTACTGCTTGGTGAACAACTACAGAGTAAAAGAAACTGCCTATTTTTTCTGCCTCTGCCTGAGATCGAAACCGGACCCTTACGACTATGATCACCGGGCGCTGTCCACTCAGCCGTCAGGGCTCCTGACAGAATCTCTATAAAACTAAATGTCTTCCTGTCCCTAGCTATGGGAATCTTTCAGGATATCTAAAACAAAGATAAACTTATAGCTAGTTATTTTGTCAGAGTTGATTTGCTTTTGTATTGAGGCAGATTAATTTATGTCTCCGTGGTGTAGTGGTAAGACACTCGCCTGGCGTTCCGCGAGCGCTTTGTCATGGGTTCGTATCCTGGCCGGGAAGCATTTACTGGGCGCAAATCCTTAATTGTAGCCTCTGTTTAACTCAACAGTAAACGTGTACTTGGTTGTAAAAACGATTCTTCGCGGCGGGGATCGTATTCCAGGGACCTGCCCGAAATGCTACGCGTACTAGTGGCTGTACAAGAATGTAACAACTCTTATATATATATCTCAATATATATATATATATATATATATATATATATATATTGTGACGATAATCTCCTTCAAGAGATTGACCCTGCTCTTCCCTCCACAATTACGTCGTTGAAATTATATAAAACTACTATGGAAGAAATGTCCAACAACGACAACAACACCAGCAAGGTTTGCCAGAGCGCAAAACGTTGCAGCCAGAGACACCTGTTCAGACTCAAACCGCCAAACTACCTGTTGATCGCTACCGGCTCTGCTGATTGGTCGCCGGCCTGGCTGCACCTGCACTCCACCCCCCCATACTACTTGATGTCTGGGGTCGCCACGACCTCAGACCTCAGAATATTTAGTGCTTCCACGGTTATCACTCCTCCCGGCTAGACGTTAGCGTGTACTGAGAGAGGTGGTAGCTTAAAGCCAATATTCCAGCACCTCCCTTTAATTTTGTGTTGCACTTCTTGTTATTTTATCTTAACGTAACTTTTCATTGTGTCATTTAATTATTCTTATTATTTTGATTGATTGATTTTATTATAAGAATTTGTTTGTCCATTTTTTCATGTTTTGATTTATTTAACGTAATTAAAATTTCATTGTTAAAGTTTACTTGTGTTTTGTGTGTCTTCTCCTTACCTTACCACAGACAGTTCCAGTTTTTTCTATTTTTTTTTATAACTATGTGACGAGGCCATACCCCTAGCCTTAAACAGCCGAACACCAACGCGTTACCGTCACAAGTTATATGGGGGCCTGTCCTAGGAGCTTCACTCAGGTACTGGTGCCAAGTGGTAATTTATGGTAAGCGTATTTAACTTTGTTAACGTAGCTTTACTATTTTTCATATTCAATTTCATTTTTTATAAGGTGCGGTGTATTGTGCATTACGATAGTAACATATAATGAAGGTGAGACAACTTTGGATTACGTGGTGACTGTAGGCCGCAGTCATACTCTTAATTGGTCATCTCTCCCTCCGTGTTATTACTCGTGTTTACCATCTATGTCCCTTGAATATTTCTCATTTTGACAGATCATCATATTGGTACCCTGGTACTGTGGTCTGCCCCGGGTCAAGAGTACCCAATCTTCTGCAATCTGACTGTAGGAGGACAAAGAGGGCCATAGTTCCTCTAGCTCGAACTTTAGTTGCTGAATTGGGACCTCAGCAGCAGTTCTCGTCACCAGTTGACACCTCGCACCCCTACACGTCAGTCAGAGATGATGATACATACAACGGTAGGGAATTAGCTTACTTTTCAGAGCACAAAAGTTCGCTAATTCTGTAAGTATCATATTAAATTCAGTAGGAAAAACTTGCTTTATGTTCTAAAGAGACTTGGCAAGGTATGCCTACATCCTTGGACTACCAATTTTACTTTTGAAGCATTTAACTGTTTCATTTGTTTTCGAAACGGTTTCATTTGTTAGTAGGATTTTCTTGCCCTTATCCTCTTACATGAGTACCGGGTACAAGATTTCCTGCGCCCTTGATTTAATTTAATCATTTAACGTCTTTTACTTAACTTTAATTGTTAAAGATCTCACAGGATAGGTACCAGTTGCCACGTTGTCCTGTTTCTGACATTCACTATTGAATATTCGTGTACCTTTATTTGCTAATTTCACCATGTTTCGTCTCCAAGCTTTCCGTACAAATCCAACAGGTGAAATAGGGACTTTAAGTCGTGCCAAGAGGACTGAATTACAAACTCTTGCACATGAGTATCAACTAGAAGTTCCCTACCAAGCCAACAAAAATGACCTTCACAACCTGTTGCTGGATTACTATTTAGAGCAAGGTAAGATAGACTCTGAAACTCATGAAACTTACTATATTACAGATAAAACTGATTTGGCGACGATGAAACTCAAACTAGAACTGGCCAAGATTGAAGAACGAACAGCTGCCATACGGAGGGAAGAACAAGAACGCGAAGCTGCCTTGAGGAGAGAAGAGCAAGAACGCGAAGCTGCCTTGAGGAGAGAAGAACAAGAACGCGAAGCTGCCTTGAGGAGAGAAGAACACGAACGTGGACTCGCCCTCCAGGAACGTGAGGTCGCCTTACTCCAGGAGCGGGAACGCGTACGACTTGAAACCAAACAACGCGAGTTGGAGATGCAACGCGAACATGACAAGCAACAAGCAACTCTGGCTCTAGAGTGTCGTCAACGTGAAATCGCCTTGGAAACTTCACACTTCACTCAACGCCAACAAGCTACTGCCAATCTTCCCGTCAGTTTTAATATGTCACATGCAAGTAAGTTAATGCCATCCTTTGTAGAAGCAGAAGTTGATGTGTTTTTCACCACCTTTGAAACTCTTGCTAATCAACTCAGTTGGCCTGTCGACCAATGGGCCACACTTCTCAGAGTCCATCTTACAGGTAGAGCTGCAGTCACACTCAGTACTCTGGCGTCTGAGAATGACTACCACACTCTGAAACAAGCAGTGTTGGACGCCTACCTACTTTCCACAGAAAGTTATAGAAGGAAATTCCGTGACCACCTGAAGGCAAGTACCACTACCTTCCTTGAGTTTGCTAACACGAAACGGAGGTATTTCATGAAATGGCTGGAAGCAGCACATGTCTCTACTTTTACAGAACTCGTCAACCTGATGCTTGTTGAAGAATTCTTGAGACGTGTGCCGCCTCCTGTCCGCCTCTACTTAGCAGATAAAGAAGAAACCGACTACCTGAAGTGTGCTAAGTCGGCTGACACTTACAGCCTCATCCACCGGCTGACACCTGAACCATCCTCCAGTAAGAAGTCGTGGTACAGTTACGAGAAGGTGAGCCCCGATCAAGCTGGTTCACAACTGTACTGCAAGTATTGTAGACTCTATGGACATACCATAGACAAGTGTGGTAAGTCTCAATACAAGGGAACCACTGACCAACAAAAACCCAAACCAACTCCTCCTAAGTCCGGTAAGCCTGTGATGAATGTTGGTGTTGATGTTAATGATCTTTCTCTTTTCAGTAACCACCTGTATACTGGAACTGTCTCTGCCAACTGTTCAAATCCGGAGGGACGTTTCAAATTGAAGATCTTGAGGGACACAGCGGCTCTTCAATCGATCATCTTGAAGTCGGCTGTGCCCAACATCGTCTACACCGGAGAAACTGTCTTCATCACTGACCTCACTGCTACCACTCCATACCCTCTCGCCAGAGTCCACCTGGATTGTCCCTACGTGAACGGGGAAGTCCAAGTCGCCGTCAGGGAAAAGCCTTTTCCCATGCCTGGAGTGCAACTTCTCCTAGGCAACGACTTGGCAGAAGACCTGCAACCAACCAACCTGATCGTCATGGACAAACCCCAGGTGTGTAACTCTGTGCCACTAAACCCTGTTCTAGAGTATGTTCCAGCAGAGGTTCAAGAGAGTGATGAAGTTTCTCCTCCGGTTCTCGTGACCACCCGTGCACAAGCCGCACGTCCACAGCCAGCTGACTCTACTGCTACCGCTGTCCCTCAAGACCCTCAGAAACTCCCCCCGCATCTGACCAAGTTGGAGTTCCGTAAGTTGCCGAGGGAAGATCTTACTTTAACACCATTGTTTTTCCAGGCTGAGACTCAACCCGACAGTATTCCTGGGTTCTTCCTAGAGAACGACTTACTCTACCGCAGATATAGACCCAGTAAACTGAAGGAGGAGGACGATTGGGCCAACATCGAACAACTTGTGATTCCCACCAGCCTGCGGCCCACTATTCTACACCTGGCCCATGGAGCGTTCTCCCACTACGGCTTCAACAAGACTTACCATGGGATTCGTCAAGACTACTACTGGCCAGGTATGGTAAATAACGTCAAACAGTACGTAAAACAGTGTCATACATGTCAGATGGCAGGCAAACCGAACATCTCCATTCCCAGAGCGCCACTGATTCCCATACAGGTGCCTGCGGAACCTTTCCACAGACTCATAATAGACTGTGTCGGTCCTTTACCTCGGACCAGTTCAGGTAACGCCTACATCCTAACCATCCTGTGTCCTACCACCAGATTTCCCATAGCAGTTCCAGTGAAGAACATCACGGCTGCTACGGTTATAAAACATCTATTGAAGATCTTCACTCAATACGGATTTCCCAGGGAGATTCAAAGTGACTGTGGTACCAACTTCCCAGTGATCTCTTCAAAAGGACACTGGAGGAGTTCAACATCAAACAGATATTGTCCAGCCCCTATCATCCTGCTTCACAGGGTTCTCTTGAACGTAGTCATCAGACCATCAAAGCACTCTTGAAAAAGTTTTGTAGTGAAACCTCGAAGGATTGGGATAAGCAGATTGACCTAATAATGTGTATTTTCAGAAGTCTCCCCAATGAGTCCCTAGGAGTATCTCCTTATGAGATGCTCTACGGCCGTAAGTGCCGTACTCCCCTTAAGGCTTTCAAAGACTCTCTCAGAGATGCCACCTTCAGTGAGCATCAGAATGTGCCCCAGTTTCTTCAAAACCTTCAACACATTCTAGAGAGAGTCCACCGTTTTGCCCATAATAATCTATTGAAAGCCCAGGAGAGAATGAAGACTCATTACGACCAGACCAGCAAGGTAAGAAAATTCAAGCCGGGAGACTTCGTCCTTGCCTACTTCCCTATCCCAGGATCACCTTTACAAAACAGGTTTTCAGGACCCTACTGCGTCAAAGAGTACAGGAATAATAACAACTACGTAATAGAGACTCCAGATAGGCGGCGGAAGACCCAGCTGTGCCACGTCAACCTCCTGAAGCAATATAATGGTACTCCTCCCACTGTCCTGACTAACTATTCCACCTTCACAGAACCCTACATCCACAGTGAGACCATCCCAGCTTCTCCTCCCGAAAGCACTGACAAGGAGTCAGCGCTTTCTAATTCCAAAATCCTTAATGATCTTCCCAAATGCTTTCAGGATAATAATCGTGCTCCTTTGCCCTCTTCTAATTCCACTCTCACCTCGTCAGATAAGCCCTTCATCCTCCATGTCGACGCCAATGGTACCGACGATGGTGGTGTCGTGATGCAGCAACGAGGCGAGAAGAATACACCTGTCAGCGACTACTGCTACAAGGAACTACGGAACAATTGGCAAGGAGCTACTCTTCCTCATCCTGAAACTTCAGCACTTCACTCCACACCTGAAAAGTGCTCGGTCCACCATCAATACGGACCACACCACCTGCAGCACGCCCACTTCCCATCTCAACGTCTTCTACTATGGGCTTGCTACCTGCAGAAATTCAACCTGGAGACACGCTATACCAAGAGTCTGACAACATCTTAGCCATGATCTCTCCAGAGTTTATGAAGTAGAAGCGACTCCATCCATTACTCCACCACATAACGACGTACTTCTTCCAGAACCGCAGGCTTCGGGGGAGAGTTGTGACGATAATCTCCTTCAAGAGATTGAGCCTGCTCTTCCCTCCACAATTACGTCGTTGAAATTATATAAAACTACTATGGAAGAAATGTCCAACAACGACAACAACACCAGCAAGGTTTGCCAGAGCGCAAAACATTGCAGCCAGAGACACCTGTTCAGACTCAAACCGCCAAACTACCTGTTGATCGCTACCGGCTCCGCTGATTGGTCGCCGGCCTGGCTGCACCTGCACTCCACCCCCCCATACTACTTGATGTCTGGGGTCGCCACGACCTCAGACCTCAGAATATTTAGTGCTTCCACGGTTATCACTCCTCCCGGCTAGACGTTAGCATGTACTGAGAGAGGTGGTAGCTTAAAGCCAATATTCCAGCACCTCCCTTTTATTTTGTGTTGCACTTCTTGTTATTTTATCTTAACGTAACTTTTCATTGTGTCATTTAATTATTCTTATTATTTTGATTGACTGATTTTATTATAAGAATTTGTTTGTCCATTTTTTCATGTTTTGATTTATTTAACGTAATTAAAATTTCATTGTTAAAGTTTACTTGTGTTTTGTGTGTCTTCTCCTTACCTTACCACAGACAGTTCCAGTTTTTTCTATTTTTTTTTATAACTCTGTGACGAGGCCATACCCCTAGCCTTAAACACCCGAACACCAACGCGTTACCGTCACAATATATATATACATATATATATATATATATATATATATATATATATATATATATATATATATATATATATATATATATATATATATATATATATACGTATATATATATATATATATATATATATATATATATATATATATATATATATATATATATATATATATATATATATATACGTATATATATATATATATATATATATATATATATATATATATATATATATATATATATATATATATTGTGACGGTGTTCCCCCCCTTATATTTCTCCCACGCCTGCTGTAAGTCATGTCCACTTTACCCGAGCGTTCTCTACGTCGCAGGCATCAGTTTGATATACGTGGGAGGATGTAGTGTTCTCGGAGTGCCGAGAAATTTATCAAAGAAGAGTATTTTGGCCTGTGGTTTAGGCCCTTTAGGAAGCCAATATGGCGCTGGCTCTTCTGTTTTGCCGCCAAAACTATGTGACGTCAGTGACACCGGATTAGACACCGACAGCGATGTGGCACAGGGAGCCAATGAAAACCTCCCATGGCGAATGTGACGTCACGAAGGAAGGGGGGGTCCGGTCAGAACGCCACGGCGGCGCCATCAGTCTGACACGACACGTCAAGGTGGTTGGACGTATGAAGATTGGTCCTGTCAGTTTGACAGTTGTTTCCCGCTCCCGTGGATTTTGCGCGTCACCCGAAGTCTGCCAGTACTCTGTGAAGTCTTCCTTCGTTCATGTGTTGGACCAGAGAGGGAATCGACGGGATATTGAGCAACAAGTGCTCCAGGACAGGTACTGTGCAAGAAGAAGTGAAGTCTGTGCAGTGACGTATTCGACGTCTGAGGCAGTTCACCCGTTTGTGACGGCGCAGTGGCTGGACCGAGCCACCGGGAAGCAGTGGAAGAAGAAAACTATTCGGGAATCCGAACGACTGCAGCCGAGACGTAGGCAGGCAGCCGTAGCTGGGAGGATAAGTTGACGGCCAGGAGACCGACTCCAACCCAACAAGAAGTCGAGGAGGAGCACGGACCTGCAGTGAAAAGGCACGGAGACGACGCGCTTATGGTGGGACGTTGATTGAGTTCCTGGAGGACACGACAGTGTGTGTGTGGGGGCGTTCCCTACACGAGGCAGGAGCCAGGACCAGGAGCTACAACTCAACTCTCACCGGAGGATAGGTGGAATTACGTTATTCTAGTTTCCCTCCCAATTCCCCTTTAGTCAGCTATATTATTTAGCCTGAGTATTTTGTATGTTGTGAGCAAGGCTCACCTATGTCACAGTAAGGCACAAGTGTGCAGTGGGACTATAAAGAGTACTCACGATATTTATGATTATTATTGGTGTATGCAGGCACCCAGAGTAATTGATGAATTTACTGTGTTGATAATGTCTTTAATGAAACTTTGATATGATCATATAATGAGAGAATATATATAAATATGCCAGTATTTGGAATTAGGCTATGTGCCCAGTAACTATGTTATTTCCATTATTAAAGTCTATGACTTATCCATATATATATATATATATGTCTATGCTCGTGTATTGAATAATCATTCATGTGTGCAGTGATTAATTGTGTTATCGCCCACGGAAGGAATTACTGAGAACTCCAGTGATATATACTTGCATACTACGTTATCATTAAATGAAGGGCAGTGTGTAATACCATGACAGTGAATTATTGTCACCTTTAATAAAGAAATGTTTGATTGAGCCCAAGATCAGTGTAGCGAAGTATTTATGTGCTATTGTCGCAAATATTGTGTGTTCGAACTTCTAGTGATCTTTGAGAACTTAAAGAAACAGAGCGCGTGGCGCCAGGGAAACAAGCAATAAACATTCGCGCGGGGGGAGTCGCCCAGCTGATTTTGACAGTGATGTGAGGGGGAGCGTTGCCGGCTTGGTGAGTTCAGGATTATATTTGTGGGAACGAGCGGCTCCCGCCTGAAACAGCTGTTTGCTTATTGATATAATCTTGTGATGTCTTTGAATGAGTTTTAAGTAAAATACAAAGTACATTGGTGTTTATATCATCCCCTCCATATTTCTTGTGGCTATATAATACCTGAAAGCAGAGAGCGATAGAAGTAAATACCTGCCTGATATCAGACATATTGAGTGTGTTCTTGCCACTGTTACCACCATTCAACAAAACCACTGACGTGTTACTGGACACCGAAAACACCAGTTGGCGACCTTGTGGTTAGTAGTAGAGCCCTATGTTGGGGCGGGCATACAACAATTAAGTGAACAAGTTGTGTTCCCACTTCTTCTCGATCAGAGGCCGGTTGCGATTGACTGGGATACTCTGCTGGCGTACAGTGGCGCCGCGAGGATAGAGTGAAGACCCGCAGGGCTACGGTGAGTGACCTTGAGTATACTGGTGCTCGCCCAGGAACCCCGACATTGGCGACCTTGCCAGGATCACGATCAAGATAAAGGTTGCAGTTGTGGTACTTTGCAGTGGTATTAGATATCAGGTACAGGTTATTACTCATAGCACAAGATGGAGGATGATAAAGTAACAAGGTTCATTGACACTAGAGATGAGCAGGTGCTGGAGGAGTGCACCAAGGCACAGTTACAGTCAATAGCAGACCATTTTGGGATAAAGCTGAGATCTTCCAGAGTGGGAGAGAGAAGACTGGAGATCATGGCACAGCTCAGGGCACGAGACGAAGCTTTGGGGGAGGAACGGCCACAAACACCTGCCAGTATGGGAGAACACCTGAGCATTGGTGGGAGCAGCAGAGGATCCAGCGGCAGCAGGCACAGCGTTAAGCTGGAGATAATGAAGCTGCAGCTGGAAGCACAGCTGAAGCATGAGGAGCGAGAAGCACAGCTGAAGCGTGAGGAGCGAGAAGCACAACTGAAGCGTGAGGAGCAAGAGGCACAGCAGCGCAAAGAAGAGCGAGAAGCAGAAGCACAGCTGAAGCGTGAGGAGCGAGAGGCACAGCAGCGCAAAGAAGAGCGAGAAGCAGAAGCACAGCTGAAGCGTGAGGAGCGAGAAGCACAGCTGCGCAGGGAAGAACAGGACCGAGAAGCACAGCTGCGCAGGGAAGAACAAGAGTGAGAAGCACAGCTGAGGAGAGAAGAGCCGCAACTGAAGCGTGAAGAGCACGAGCGAGAAGCTAGGCTGAAACAGCAGGAAATAGAAGCTAACAAGGATGTGGAGCTGAAGCGAGCTGTGCTAGGACTAGCTCCACCTGCTCCGCCACAGCAGGAAGACCGCCGAGTGAGGGAGTGAGATCTGCCGGTTTTTATACCAAATGAAGCTGAAGGTTTCTTCGACCACTTCGAGAGGGTCGCCACCTTGAAGAAGTGGCCGAGGGCGGAGTGGGCAGAGCTGGTTCAGGGTAGGCTCACCAGTGAAGCTCGTGAAGCCTACAATATGCTCGACCTCCAAGAGTGCACCAACTACGATGCTGTAAAGAGAGCTGTGCTCCATTCTTTCAAGCTCACGCCAGAATGTTACAGGAAGAGATTCAGGGAATGTACCCGTTCGCCAGGAAAATCTTATGCGGAGACGGCGAGGGACATGGAGAGAAAGTTCCTTAAGTGGCTGGAGTCTGAAGGAGCGAGGTCGGCTGAGGAGGTCAAGAGGCTTATGGTCATCTAGAAGTTTATGTCTGTGCTCTCTCCTGAGATCAGGGTGAGAGTAAAGGAGGCGGACATAAGGGATCTGAGGGCCGCAGCCGACAGAGCCGACATGCTGGAAGAAGCCTTACACCCGCGCAGAGAGGGACAGCACCGACCGCCTGTATACTCCGGAAATGGTAGAAATTATAGGAGGACGGACGGATGGAGGACAGGAGCGAGTTCTCCCAAATCCCACCTCTCAAGTGGGGACAACAGAGGATCGAAGAGTGCTGTGGAGCCGGTAAAGAAGTCCCAAGCTGAGAGCTCAGGAACTGTTGCTGCGACGAAGGAGTCGACGGATGGTACGAGGAAGACACACGGAGCGACGGCCTCTGGAGGCGGTGCCAGGGCGAGCAGTGGTGGATGGTCTCCGACAAGGAAAATCCGCTGCTACAACTGCGGATTATTCGGACACATCGTGCGGGAATGCAAACGCCCTAAACAGCGGGGGAACGTTGCTTTCGTGAGGGTCGAGGACCAGACGGCCGAGAGGGTGCGGGATGAACCCGTACTGAGTGGGGAGAAAAGAGTTCACCCATTCGTGTGTGAGGGAACCGTAAGGATGGGGGACGCAGACCCCATCCCGGTGAAGATATTAAGAGACACTGGGGCCGATTTTACCCTGGTGAGCGAAACCCTGTTCCCCGAGGGTTACGAGAGTACCAGTGTGGGGGTGGCCAGTGTGACCACTGTGGGAGGCCCAGTGAGGATGCCCCTACACCAGGTGACTCTGAATTCTGATTATGGCTGCCAGACCCTAGTGGTGGGGGTCTGTGCATCAATGCCCAAGATGGAGGCACAAGTCATCTTGGGAAATGACGCATGTGGAGGATATGTCCTCCCGAATCTCGTGAAAGGCGAGGAGTGCCTAGAGCACTATAAGGAGACGGGCGAAGTGTTAGACGCCTGTGGGGACGAGAAAGGAATCGCCACGGTGGCGTTCCCGGTTTGTGCTGTGATGCCGAGGCAGCGCGAAGGACACAGAGGGTGTGGATCTGATGGGGCTGAGGAGACGTCCAACAGCATGGGAATCGATCACCTCTTCATGGGACCCAGAGAACGAGCGGAGGGCGAAGGCAGCCCGAATGGTGAGTTGCAGGTGACCCTCACCAGTTCTCTAGGGGTAGACCGCACTCGTCTTAGAGAGTTGCACCAAATGGAGTTCCCCGAATTAATTCGTGAGGCCAAAGGAGGACGTGTTGGCCCTGAGAGGGCCACTCATTTTTACATACAGGACGGCATGCTGATGAGACAGTGGAGGCCTGTGAGGATGGAGGCCGGAGAAGAGTCTCTAGGTACGAGGCACCAGGTATTGTTGCCGGCCCAGTGCAGAGCGGCAGTGTTAGACATCGCATTCTGTGGACTCTGCAGGTCACCTGGGGGTGACCAAGACGCTGCGAAAGATCAGGGATCATTTCTACTGGCCAGGTATGGACGCCAACGTGAGGCGTTATTGTAAGACGTGCTTACCGTGCCAGAGGGCAGGGAAGAGCCAACCCGCGATACCGAAGGCCCCGTTGGTCCCTGTTCCGGCGTTTGGGCCTGCATTCGAGCGTCTGTTGGTCGACGGGGTGGGTCCGTTGCCAAGGACGAAACGTGGGAATACCTACCTGATGACGATCATGTGTGCGTCCACCAGATTTCCAGAAGCCGTCCCGATGCGACGTTTGACGTCGAAAGGAGTAGCCGGGCAACTACAACGATTTTTCTCTTGGGTAGGGATGCCCAGAGAAATTCAGACAGATTGTGGAAGTATATTCCAGTCTATGTGGTTCCGACAGACGGTGGCAGGTTGGGGAGTGACTCAGATTCGGTCGTCGCCCTACCGACCGCAGTCGCAAGGGGCGATCGAAAGGTTTCACTCCACCTTGAAGACCGTTCTGAGAGTATTCTGCGCAGAACAGGGGGCTGAGTGGGATGAGGCAGTATACCCCGCGTTGTTTGCCATACGTAACGCGGTGGTAGAATCGTTAGGTTTCTCACCTTTCCAGCTGGTGTATGGACACAAGGTGCGCAGTCCTCTGTCCATGCTGAAGGAACAATGGACACCGGGAGTGACCGTGGGAACGGTCAATGAATATGTCCAAAAGTTCAAGGAGCGTCTCACTCTAGCAAAGGAACTAGCTGGGAAACATCTTAAGGAGGCGCAGCGTAAGATGTCGGAGTGGTACGACAAGAGAGCTACGCCGAGGGAGTTCCAGGTCGGGTCCCAGGTGATGGTATTGCTGCCGGGTAAAAGTAGGGTGACCGAGTCGCGATTCGAGGGACCATACCAGGTGCTACGGCAGTTGGGTCCTGTATCGTATGAAATCGGAAAGCCGGATAGACCCCGCAAGAAACAGGTGTGTCATGTAAACCGCCTGAAGCCCTTCTTCCCTGTGGAAGGAGGAGCCGCCGTGCAGGACGGGACGGTGACCCGAGACCCCCAGCAGAAGACGATTTTGTGCATGCAGGTGGACCAGGAACTTCCAGAGGAGGAAGGAAAGTTGTCCAGGGCGGACGGCACCCGTCTCACCAACACTGAGAGTCTGGCGAAGATCGAGGACAAGCTACTACACCTGGAAGGGCAACAGAGCGCGGAGCTGACGAACCTACTGAGGGAGAATGCCTCTCTCTTTACCGACGTGCCCCGACGACACAAGAGTGTAACGCACGAGGTGGAGGTGAGGGACGCCAGGCCCGTCAAGCAGAGCGCGTATATGGTGAGCCCGGAGAAGCAAGAGCTGATGAGGAAGGAGGTGGAGTATCTCCTTGAGAACGACCTTGCGGAGCCCAGTAAAAGTGAGTGGAGTTCCCCATGCTTGTTGGTGAAGAAAAGCGATGGTACCTTCCGCTTTTGTACAGACTACAGGAGGGTGAACTCCATCACAGTGGCAGATTCTCACCCCATGCCAAGAGTGAGCGATTGCATCGACCAGGTGGGCAGTGCAAGGTACGTATCCAAGGTCGATCTGCTCAAGGGGTACTACCAGATCTCTTTGACTCCTGAGGCCAGGAAAATCTCAGCTTTCGCAACTCCTGACGGGCTGTACCAATACAAGGTGTTACCCTTTGGAATGAAAAACAGCGGTAGCTGTTTCCAGCGCATGATGAATGAGTTGCTAAAGGGTGCCGAAGGCTGCACAGTATACATCGATGACATCGTCGTGTACGCCGACGATTGGAAGACGCACCTGGAGAGACTCAAGGAATTGTTTAGAAGGCTAGAGGAGGCTAACTTGACTGTAAATTTAGTCAAGAGCGAGTTTGGGAAGGCCCACTTAGAGTACCTTGGCTTCGTCATCGGCCAAGGTGAAGTAACCCCTGTAGATCACAAAGTGTCAGCCATTAAGGAATACCCCGTGCCCAGAACGCGTAAAGAGTTGTTAAGGTATCTCGGAATGATAGGGTACTATCGTGGGTTCTGCAGGAATTTTTCCACGGTAGCGCATCCCCTGACCGAGCTACTCTCCAAGAATGTACTCACCTAGTTGTACTCACCTAGTTGTGTTTGCGGGGGTTGAGCTCTGGCTCTTTGGTCCCGCCTCTCAACCGTCGATCAACAGGTGTACAGATTCCTGAGCCTATCGGGCTCTGTCATATCTACACTTGAAACTGTGTATGGAGTCAGCCTCCACCACATCACTTCCTAATGCATTCCATTTGTCAACCACTCTGACACTAAGAAAGTTCTTTCTAATATCTCTGTGGCTCATTTGGGCACTCAGTTTCCACCTGTGTCCCCTTGTGCGTGTTCCCCTTGTGTTAAATAGACTGTCTTTATCTACTCTATCAATCCCCTTCAGAATCTTGAATGTGGTGATCATGTCCCCCCTAACTCTTCTGTCTTCCAGCGAAGTGAGGTTTAATTCCCGTAGTCTCTCCTCGTAGCTCATACCTCTCAGCTCGGGTACTAGTCTGGTGGCAAACCTTTGAACCTTTTCCAGTTTAGTTTTATCCTTGACTAGATATGGACTCCATGCTGGGGCTGCATACTCCAGGATTAGCCTGACATATATGGTATACAAAGTTCTGAATGATTCTTTACACAAGTTTCTGAATGCTGTTCGTATGTTGGCCAGCCTGGCATATGCCGCTGATGTTATCCACTTGATATGTGCTGCAGGAGACAGGTCTGGCGTGATATCAACCCCCAAGTCTTTTTCCTTCTCTGACTCCTGAAGAATTTCCTCTCCCAGATGATACCTTGTATCTGGCCTCCTGCTCCCTACACCTATCTTCATTACATTACATTTGGTTGGGTTAAACTCTAACAACCATTTGTTCGACCATTCCTTCAGCTTGTCTAGGTCTTCTTGAAGCCTCAAACAGTCCTCTTCTGTTTTAATCCTTCTCATAATTTTAGCATCGTCCGCAAACATTGAGAGAAATGAATCGATACCCTCCGGGAGATCATTTACATATATCAGAAACAAGATAGGACCGAGTACAGAGCCCTGTGGGACTCCACTGGTGACTTCACGCCAATCGGAGGTCTCACCCCTCACCGTAACTCTCTGCTTCCTATTGCTTAGATACTCCCTTATCCACTGGAGCACCTTACCAGCTACACCTGCCTGTCTCTCCAGCTTATGTACTCTTATGCGGTACTGTGTCAAAGGCTTTCCGACAATTCAAGAAAATGCAGTCCGCCCAGCCCTCTCTTTCTTGCTTAATCTGTGTCACCTGATCGTAGAATTCTATCAAGCCTGTAAGGCAAGATTTACCCTCCCTGAATCCATGTTGGCGATTTGTCACAAAGTCCCTTCTCTCCAGATGTGTTACCAGGTTTTTTCTCACGATCTTCTCCATCACCTTGCATGGTATACAAGTCAAGGACACTGGCCTGTAGTTCAGTGCCTCTTGTCTGTCGCCCTTTTTGTATATTGGGACCACATTCGCCGTCTTCCATATTTCTGGTAGGTCTCCCGTCTCTAGTGACTTACTATACACTATGGAGAGTGGCAAGCAAAGTGCCTCTGCACACTCTTTCAGTACCCATGGTGAGATCCCATCTGGACCAAGAGCCTTTCTAACATCCAGATCCAGCAGGTGTCTCTTGACCTCTCTCGTAATTTCGAACTCCTCCAAGGCCGCCTGGTTTACCTCCCTTTCTCCTAGCACAGTGACCTCACCCTGTTCTATTGTGAAGACCTCCTGGAACCTCTTGTTGAGTTCCTCACACACCTCTCTGTCATTCTCTGTATACCTGTCCTCTCCTGTTCTAAGTTTCAATGCCTGTTCTTTCACTGTTGTTTTCCTTCTGATGTTACTGTGGAGTAGCTTTGGTTCGGTCTTGGCTTTGTTTGCTATATCATTTTCAAAATTTTTCTCTGCTTCTCTTCTCACCCTGACGTACTCATTCTGCTTTCTGGTGTTCTGTTATTCCGGAAGTTCCTAAACGCCTTTTTGTTCAGTTTCTTCGCTTCCATACATGCCCTATTATACCATGGATTCTTCTGTTGCTTCTCGGATTTTTCCCTTTGGGCCGGGATGAACCTGTTTACTGCCTCCTGACACTTTTGGGTAACATAGTCCATCATACCCTGTACAGACTTGTCTCTGAGGTCTGTGTCCCAAGGTATTTCACTTAGGAAACTTCTCATCTGTTCATAATTCCCCTTTCGGTATGCCAGCCTTTTGATTCCTAGTTCTTTTTGGGGGGAGATAAGTCCTAGCTCTACCAGGTACTCAAAGTTCAATACACTGTGGTCACTCATTCCCAAGGGCGCTTCCATCTTAACTTCCCTTATATCCCATTCATTTAGGGTAAATATCAAATCAAGCATTGCTGGTTCATCTTCTCCTCTCATTCTTGTTGGTTCTTTGGTGTGCTGGCTTAGAAAGTTTCTTGTTGCCACGTCCAGCAGCTTAGCTCTCCATGTTTCTGGTCCTCCATGCGGGTCTCTGTTCTTCCAATCTATCTTCCCATGGTTGAAGTCTCCCATAATTAGTAGTCCAGATCCATTACTGCTAGCAACAGAAGCTGCTCTTTCTATTATGTTAATGGTGGCCATGTTGTTTCTATCATATTCCTGTCTAGGTCTTCTGTCATTTGGTGGTGGATTATATATGACTGCGACTATAATTTTTTTCCCTCCATTTGTTACAGTACCTGCTATGTAGTCACTGAAACCTTCACAGCCCTGAATATCCATCTCCTCAAAATCCCAGCCTTTTCTTACCAGCAGAGCTACACCACCCCCACCTCTTCTTTCCCTCTCTTTCCTCATAACATAATAGTCCTGTGGGAACACTGCATTTGTTATCGTTTTCGTGATCTTTGTTTCTGTGAGGGCTATTATGTCTGGGTTTTCCTCTAGTACCAGTTCTCCAAGCTCATTTGCTTTATTTGTAATTCCATCTATGTTAGTGTACATCGCTTTGAGGCTCACTTTCTTCTGTCCCTTCTCAAATCGCCTCTTTGGTGAGTGTTCTGCTGGTGGGGGAGGCTGTTCCATGGGTGTGAGGACCTGTGAGGTGGATAACAGGGTCTCAGAGGATACTGGGATGAGGGGCGGGGGATCCAGTGAAGGGGGAGAGACAGGGAGGGTATGGGGTGAAAGGGGAGGGAGGACGGGAAGGAAAGGGGGGGAGGGAGGACTCGGGAGGAGGGGAGGGGTAGAAGGGTGGGGATTGGGTGTGGGGGGAGGGAGATTTGGCTGAACATTTGAGTGGGGGCAGGGAGGGTTTGGGGTAGGGGGGTTTTCTATGCAGAGGAGGGAGGCGGGGTTGTCCTCCCTTCTGGTGTTACTGGGTAGCTGGTTGTGGGTTCCCCCCTCGCCTCTGGGGGTGTTGTGTTGGGAGCAGTGACTTCCTGGTTTTCCCCTCTCGCCCTGCGCCTCTTCCTTGCTTCTGCCGCCACGGCTCTCTCCTCCCTTGTCATGTCTCTCTGGAGGAATACATTTTTTTTATTTTCCCAAGTTTTTCAGGGAGCTCTTCCTTGATAGGATCTTCTCCTTTGTGTTCTCGTTTGCAAACACTATCTTTATCATTCGGTCTCGGTCTTTGTTGTACCGGCCTAGCCTGAAAACCTTCTCAATGCTATGCTCAGCCCCTTCCATGTCTAGTGCCTTTAGTACTTCATTCACTGCTGCTTTGTCCTTGTCACTCCACTCTGTCCTATTAGATCCTTCCTGCTCCTTAATACCCACAGCAACCACTGATCTGTTCCTTTCCAGCAGTTGACTAGTGGAGCGTGCCGCCTCCTGCGAGGTGGCTGCTTTCATGGCCACCTCCATCACTGCAGTCATTACTTCAGAGTTATTTTTTTTTAGTATTTCCGCAAATGTTGCATTTATTGTGGCATTCTCATCCAGAAAACTATTACCACCTTCTCCCTGGGTGGTTTTCTGATTCTCAGCCTCGATACCATTCTCTTTGAGGGCTCTAATCTCCTCCTTTGCTGCTGTCAGCTCTCTTTTCAGGTTGCTTATTTCGTTCTTCATTTCCTGCATCATTTCTTGCATCTCACTCTTGATGCCCTCCAGAAACTGGGCGAACATTTCCTTCATCTCGTCACCTTGGCTCTTTCCTGTTCCCCTGCGACCTCTGGCTGCCATGCTTGACCCTGTTGGGATGGGGGAGGGAGAGAGAGAGAGAGAGGAAGAGAGAGAGAAAGAGAGAGAGAGAAAGGGAGTGATAAAGGGAGAGATAAATGGGTGGGTGGGGGGGGATCCGACCCTTCCACTGAAGTGAGAAGAAAGTAGAAGGGGAGGGGGGGGGGAGGAGATGGAGAGAGAGGCGGGAGGAGAGAGAGGAGAGGGAGGAGAGTGGGTGAGGGAGAGAGTGGGTGAGGGAGAGAGCGGGTGAGGGAGAGAGCGGGTGAGGGAGAGAGCGGGTGAGGGAGAGAGGGGGGGAGGTGTGTGTGTGTGTGTGGGCAGAGAGGGAGGGGGGAAGGAAAGAGAGGGAGGGAGAGGGGGAGGGAGGGGGAAGGAAAGAGAGGAGGGAGAGGGGGAGGGAGGGGGAAGGAAAGAGAGGGAGGGAGAGGGGGAGGGAGGGGGAAGGAAAGAGAGGGAGGGAGAGGGGGAGGGAGGGGGAAGGAAAGAGAGGGAGGGAGAGGGGGAGGGAGGGGGAAGGAAAGAGAGGGAGGGAGAGGGGGAGGGAGGGAGGGAGGGAGGGAGAGAAGGAGAGAGAGAAAGAGAGAGAGAGAGGAGAGAGAGGAGAGAGAGAGAGAGAGAGAGAGAGAGAGAGAGAGAGAGAGAGAGAGAGAGAGAGAGAGAGAGAGAGAGAGCAGGAGAGAGAGAGCAGGAGAGAGAGAGCAGGAGAGAGATAGTGGGAGGGGAGAGAGGGAGTGGGAGAGAGGGAGAGTGGGGAGGGGAAGAGTGTGTGTATGGGCGATGCGGGGGAGTGGGGGGGGTGGCGGAGATGGCGACTAAGTCAGGTCAGGTCCGATGGTGGGGTCAAGAGAGGGGGGGGATAGTAAGGTCCTATCCCAGGTGTTAATGCCTTTTCCCCTGACTGGACAATTGTGTGTGTGTGTGTGTGTGTGCACGTGTGTGTGTGTCTGTTTTAGCGTGTGCACACTTGTGTGCGTGTATACGTACGTGGGCGGGCGTGCTTGTATGTGTCAAGATATCCCTTATGCGTTACCTCTGCCTAAATGAGCCACTCTGAGATTTTTAAATATATATGATATCCTGAACGAGAATTTGATAATCTTTTACCTCAATCTGTACACCTGATTAATTGACCAGAGAGGGGTACATACCAGTCTGCCTCCCGCTCACACAACCAAATGAGTAATCGATGTATGATGACGATGGTTATCCGTCGTTGTCTCCCACTAGGCGATTCACTAAGTGCTGGTAGATTGATGAGGTCGGTTCTTCTCTGTCTTGGTTTTGTTGTGCGATGGAGATGGGGAGAGGCCTGCCAAGAGTCTTTTGAGAAGACCAAGAAACTGTTGACGGAGGCCCCGGTATTAATATCCCCAGATTTCTCAGCCGGATTCATCCTGTACGTAGACGCCAGCGAGGTTGGGATAGGGGCCATGTTGGCTCAAAAGAGGAGTGAGATACACAGGCCAGTAGCTTTCTACTCTAAGAAGTTTGTGAAATACCAGCGGGCCTATAGTACCGTTGAGAAAGAGGCATTGACGCTAGTTATGGCCCTGAAGCACTTCGATGTGTACGTGGGAGGAGGGGCGAGACCTGTTCTGGTGTTCACAGATCACAACCCTCTCACCTTTTTGTACAAAATGAGGAACTCCAACCAACGTCTGACGAGGTGGGCGTTGCTACTGCAAGAGTACCGGCTGGACATCAAGCACATCAGGGGGAAGGACAACGTGGTTGCAGATGCCCTGTCCCGTATACACTAACCAGACATGACTCTTATTTTAAGGGGAGGGGTATGTGACGGTGTTCCCCCACTTATATTTCTCCCACGCCTGCTATAAGAGTCATGTCCACTTTACCCGAGCGTTCTCTATGTCGCAGGCATCAGTTTTGATATATGGGGGAGGATGTAGTGTTCTCGGAGTGCCGAGAAATTTATCAAAGAAGAGTATTTTGGCCTGTGGTTTAGGCCCTTTAGGAAGCCAATATGGCACTGGCTCTTCTGTTTTGCCGCCAAAACTATGTGACGTCAGTGACACCGGATTGGTCACTGACAGCGATGTGGCACAGGGAGCCAATGAAAACCTACCATGGCGAATGTGACGTCACGAAGGAAGGGGTCCGGTCAGAGCACCACGGCGGTGCCATCAGTCTGACACGACACGTCAAGGTGGTTGGACGTACGAAGATTGGTCCTGTCAGTTTGACAGTTGTTTCCCGCTCCCGTGGATTTTACGTGTCACCCGAAGTCTGCCAGTACTCTGTGAAGTCTTCCTTCGTTCATGTGTTGGACCAGAGAGGAAATCGACGGGATATTGAGCAACAAGGGCTCTAGGACAGGTACTGTGCAAGAAGAAGTGAAGTCTGTGCAGTGACGTATGCGACGTCTGAGGCAGTTCACCTGTTTGTGACGGCGTAGTGGCTGGACCGAGCCACCGGGAAGCAGTGGAAGAAGAAAACTATTCGGGAATCCGAACGACTGCAGCCGTAGCTGGGAGGAGAAGTTGACGGCCGGGAGACCGACTCCAACCCTACAAGAAGTCAAGGAGGAGCACGGACCTGCAGTGAAAAGGCACGGAGATGACTCGCTTATGGTGGGACGTTGATTGAGTTCCTGGAGGACACGACAGTGTGTGTGTGGGGGCGTTCCCTACACGAGGCAGGAGCCAGGACCAGGAGCTACAACTCAACTCTCACCGGAGGATAGGTGGAAGTAGGTTATTCTAGTTTCCCTCCCAATTCCCCTTTAGTCAGCTATATTATTTAGCCTGAGTATTTTGTATGTTGTGAGCAAGGCTCACCTATGTCACAGTAAGGCACAAGTGTGCAGTGGGACTATAGAGAGTACTCAGGATATTTATGATTATTATTGGTGTATGCAGGCACCCGGAGAAATTGATGAATTTACTGTGCTGATAATGTCTTTAATGAGAGTTTGATATGATCATATAGTGAGAGAATATATATAAATATGCCAGTATTTGGAATTAGGCTATGTGCCCAGTAACTATGTTATTTCCATTATTAATGTCTATGACTCATCCATATATATATATATATGTCTATGCTCGTGTATTGAATAATCATTCATGTGTGCAGTGATTATTGTGTTATCGCCCACGGAAGGAATTACTGAGAACTCCAGTGATATATACTTGCATACGTTATCATTAAATGAAGGGCAGTGTGTAATACCATGACAGTGAATTATTGTCACCTTTAATATAGAAAATGTTTGATTGAGCCCAAGATCAGTGTAGCGAAGTATTTACGTGCTATTGTCGCAAATATTGTGTGTTCGAACTTCTAGTGATCTTTGAGAACTTAAAGAAACAGAGCGCGTGACGCCAGGGAAACCAGCAATAACATTCGCGTGGGGGGAGTCGCCCAGCTGATTTTGACAGTGACGTGAGGGGGAGCGTTGCCGGCTTGGCGAGTTCAGGATTATATTTGTGGGAACGAGCGGCTCCCGTCTGAAACAGCTGTTTGCTTATTGATATAATCTTGTGATGTCTTTGAATGAGTTTTAAGTAAAATACAAAGTACATTGGTGTTTATATCATCCCCTCCATATTTCTTGTGGCTATATAATACCTGAAAGCAGAGAGCGATAGAAGTAAATACCTGCCTGATATCAGACATATTGAATGTGTTCTTGCCACTGTTACCACCATTCAACAAAACCACTGACGTGTTACTGGACACCGAAAATACCAGTTGGCGACCTTGTGTTTAGTAGTAGAGCCCTATGTTGGGGCGGGCATACAACAGTTAAGTGAACAAGTGTGTTCCCACTTCTTCTCGATCAGAGGCCGGTTGGGATTGACTGGATACTCTCCTGGCGTACAGTGGCGCCGCAAGGATAGAGTGAAGACCCGCAGGGCTACAGTGAGTGACCTTGAGTATACTGGTGCTCGCCCAGGAACCCCGACAATAATATATATATATATATATATATATATATATATATATTATATATATATATATATATATATATATATATATATATATATATATATATATATATATATGTATATATATATATATATATATATACATATGTATATATATAATATGTATATATATATATATATATATATATATATATATATATATATAGTATATATATATATATATATATATATATATATATATAAATTCTAACACGAATTTTCTCGATCTTTCTTATGTTTTCTTTTCACTGTTTGATGGTAATTGAAAAATCTATTCTCCAAAATTCATTTTTATTTCTAGTCTGACGCGACACTTGAGTACGTTTCGTAAAACTTATTTCATTTTCAAAGACACACACACACAACTATAACTGAATAGAGCTTAAACATCCTTCGATTTTTTATACCTGCATTTGGGTGAGGTGATATGTTACAACAGTTTTGGATGAGGTGAAAACAAACTTTCAACACAAGACAGAACACGAAACAATGGGTATTGAAAGTAAGAATGGAAGTAATTGCAGAGGGCCTATTGGCCCATATTTCGTGATGCTTCTTTATTGGAGCGGAGTCTTGAAGTGGGTAGAATATAGTTGTGCATTAATTGGCTGTTGATTGCTGGTGTTGACTTCTTGATGTGTAGTGCCTCGCAGATGTCAAGCCGCCTACTATCGCTGTATCTATCGATGATTTCTGTGTTGTTTGCTAAGTATTTCTCTGGTGATGGTTTGGTTGTGGGAAGAGATTATATGTTCCTTAATGGAGCCCTGTTGCTTATGCATCGTTACTCGTCTGGAAAGAGATGTTGTTGTCTCTCCTATATACTGAGTTTTTTTTAGGCTTACAGTCCCCAAAAGGGCATTTGAAGGCATAGACTACGTTGGTCCTCTTTTAAATATTCAATTGTATTTAATATTTACATTGTTTTAAAATTTAAAGAAATTTACCTTTTTAAACACAAAGGTGTGAGAACGTTTCAAATTAGGCTCAAAGGTTTCATAAAAGATTCAAATTGGTATATGAATGGTTTAAGAATGATTCATGTTAGGATTTTATAGGCGTTACAACGTTTCAAATTAATGTTAGATACGTAGGTTTTGGTTATAAGTTTTGGAAACCTATTTAATTCCACACAAAAAACTGTATCTAATGCGTGAAAACAAACGTTTCCACTACTTTGTAACGCTTTCCAGGAACGTTGTGGAAACTTAAAATTGTTTGCTGGGAAGAAGTTAGGAGCAGTGCAAGCTCATGTGAAGTTAGAAGCAGAGCAAGCTCATAAGGAGCTAGAAGTAGAGAAAACTATAAGAAGTTAGAAGCAGAGCAAGCTCATAAGAAGTTAGAAGATGAGCAAGCTCGTAAGAAGTTAGAGGCAGAGTAACCTACGAAGAAACTGTCTCTGCCAACAGTACAGATTCGGAAGGACGTTTCAAATTGAAGATTTTGAGGGACACAGCGGCTCTTCAGTCAATAAGTATTGAAATCAGCTGTGCCTAACATTACCTACACCGGGGAAACCGTCCTTATCACTGACCTCACTGCTACCACTACTTATCCTCTCGCCAGAGTCCACCTGGATTGTCCTTTCGTGACCGATGAAGTCCAAGTCACCATCAGGGAAAAGTTTTTTCTCATGTCAGGGGTACAACTTCTCCTGGGCAACGACTTGGCCGAAGATTTGCAACCTTCCAACCTGATCATCATGGACAAACCCCAGGTATGTGACTCTGTAGTGGAAACCCCCATCTTGAAGTATGTTCCTGAGTAAGCAGAGTTCCTGCTGAGTAAGCAGAGCAAGCTCATAAGAAGTTAGAAGATGAGCAAACTTGTAAGAAGTTAGAGGCAGAGTAACCTACGAAGAAATTAAATGCAGAGCAAGCTCATAAGAAGCTAGAAGTAGAGCAAACCTATAAGAAGTTAGAAGCAGAGCAAGCTCATAGGATGTTAGAAGATGAGTAAGTTCATACGAAGTTAGAGGCAGAGTAACATCCTAAGAAATTAGAAGCACAGTAAGCTCATGATATATTAGAAGCAGAGCAAGCTCATAAGAAGTTAAAAGCATAGCAAGCTCATAAGATGTGTGAAGCAGGGTAAGCTCATAGAAAGCTCATCAGAAGTTAGAAGCAGAGCAAGCTCATGTGAAGTTAGAAGTAGAGCAAGCTCATAAGAAAATAATATAAGATCAAGCTCATATGATGTTAGAGGCAGAATATGCTCTTAACAGGTTAGAAACAGAATAACTTCATAAGAAGTTAGAAGCAGAGCAAGCTCATATGAATTTAGAAACAGAGTATGCTCAATAGAAGTTAGAAGCAGAGAAAGCACATTAGAAGTTAGAAGCAGAGCAAGTTCATATGAAGTTAGATGCAGAGCAAGCTCATATGCAGTTAGAAGCAGAGTTAGCTCATAAGAAGACAGAAGAAGAGTAAACTCATAAGAGGTTTGAGGCAGAGTAACCTCCTAAGAAGTTATAAGCAGAGCAAGCCCATATGAAGTTAGAGGAAAAGTAACCTCCTAAGAAGTTAGAAGCAGAGCAAGCTCACATGAAGTTATAAACAAAGAAAGCTGAATAAAAGTTAAAAGCAGATGAAGCTCATAAGAAGTTAGAAGCAGAGCAAGCTCATATGAAGTTAGATGAAGAGCAAGCTCATATGCAGTTAGAAGCAGAGTAAGCTCTTAAAAAATTAGAAGCAGAGCAAACTCATAAGAAGCTAAAAGCCCAACAAGCTCATATGAAATTAGAAGCATAGGTAGCTCTAAGAAGTTAGAGGCAGAGAAGCCTGCTAAGGAGTTACAAGCAGAGTAGGCTCATAAAAGTTAGAATCAGAGCAAGCTCATAATAAGTTTAACGCAGGCTAAGCTCATAAAAAGTTAAAAGCAGAGCAAGCTCATAAGAAGTTAAAAGCAGAGTGACCTCCTAAGAATTTAGAAGCAGAGCTAGCTCGTAAGACGCTAGAAGCAGACCAAGCTCATAAGAAGTTAGATGCAGAGCAAGCACATACGAACGAACTTAGAAGCAGAGTAAGCTCATAAGAAGTTAGAAGCAGATCAAGCTCATATTAAGTTAAAAGCAGAGCAAGATCATAAGAAGTTGGAAGCAGAGCAAGATGATAAGAAGTTAGAAGCAAAGTCAGCTTATAAGAAAATAGAAGCAGATCAAGCTCATATGAAGTTAGAAGCTAAACAAGCACGTATTAAGTTAGAAACAGAGCAAAATCTTAAGAAGTTGGAAGCAGAGCAAGATCGTAAGAAGTTAGAAGCAAAATCAGCTCATAAGAAATTAGGAGCAGATCAAGCTCATATGAAGTTACAAGCAGAGCAAGCTCATATGAAGTTAGAAGCCGAGCAAAATCATAAGTAGTTGGAAGCAGACCAAGCTCATAAGAAGTTAGAAGCAGAGTAAGCTCAAATTAAGTTAGAAGCAGAGCAAGCTCATAAGAAGTTAGAAGCATAACAAGCTCATTTGAAGTTAAAAGCATAGTAAGCTAATATGAAGTTATAAGCAGAGCAAGCTTATAAGAAGTTAGAAGCAGAGATAGCACATTAGAATTTACAAGTAGTGCCAGTTCATAAGAAGTTAGAGGAATATTAACCTCCTAGGAACTTAGAAGCAGAGCAAGCTCATGTGAAGTTAGAAGCAGAGTTAGCTCAAAATAAGTTAGAGGCAGAGAAACCTCCTAAGAAGTTAGGAGCAGAGCAAGCTGATATGAAGTTAGAAGCAGAGTAAGCTCATAAGAAGTTATAGGCAGAGTAACCTAGTAAGAAGTTAAAAGCAGAGCAAGCCTATAAGAAGCTAGAGCTAGAGTGTTATCCTAAGAAGTTAGGAGCAGAGCAAGCTCATGTGAAGTTGGAAGCAGAGCTAACTCGTAAGAAGCTAGAAGTAGAGCAAACCTATAAGAAGTAAGAACCAGAGCAAGATCATAAGAAGTTAGAAGATGAGTAAGCTCGTAAGAAGTTAGAGGCAGAGTAACATCTTAAGAAATTAGAAGCAGAGTAAGCTCATGAGAAGTTAGAAGCAGAGCAAGCTCATAAAAAGTTAGAAGCAGAGCAAGCTCATAAGAAGTTAGAAGCATAGCAAGCTCATAAGATATGTGAAGCAGGGTAAGTTCATTAGAAGCTCATCAGAAGTTAGAAGCAGAGCAAGCTCATGTGAAGTTAAAAGCAGAGTAAGCTGATAAGAAGTTAGAAGTAGAGCAAGCCCATCATAAGTTAGAAGCAGGGCAAGCCCATAAGAAGTTAGAAGATGAGTAAGATCATAAGAAGTAAGAGACAGAGTAACATCCCAGGAAATAATAAGCAGAGTAAGCTCATGAGAATTTAGAAGCAGAGCAAGCTCATAAGAAGTTAGTTACATAGCAAGCTCATAAGGTGTGTGAAGCAGGGTTAGCTCATAAGAAGTTAGAGGCGGAGAAACCTCCTAAGAAGTTTGAAGCAAAGCATGCTCATATGAAGTTAGGAGCAGAGTAAGCTCATGAGAAGTTAGAAGCAGAGGAACCTCCTGCGAAGTTAGAAGTAGAGCAGGCCAATATGAAGTTAGAAGCAGAGTAAGATCTTTAGAAGTTAGATGCAGAGCAAACTCATATGGAGTTAGAAGCAGAGCAAGCTCATATGTATTAAGAAGCAGATTAGGGTCATAAGAAGTTAGAAGCAGATCAATCTCATTAGAAGTTAGAAACAATGCAAGCTCATATGAAGTTAGAAGCAGAGCAACATCATAAGAAGTTAGAAGCAGAGCAACATCATAAGAAGTTAGAAGCAAAGTGAGCTCATAAGAAGCTAGAAGTAGAGCAAGCCCATCATAAGTTAGTACCAGGGCAAGCCCATTAGAAGTTAGATGAGTAAGCTCATAAGAAGTTAGAGGCAGAGTAACATCCTAGGAAATTAGAAGCAGAGTAAGCTCATTAGAAGTTAGAAGCAGAGCAAGCTCATAAGAAGTTAGTTACATAGCAAGCTCATAAGATGTGTGAAGCAGGGTATGCTCATTAGAAGTTAGAGGTGGAGTAACATCCTAAGAAGTTAGAAGCAAAGCAACATCATAAGAAGTTAGAAGGAGACCAAGCTCATATGAAGTAAGAAGCGGAGTAAGCTCATAAGAAGTTTGCAGAGAGCAGAGCATGCTCATATGAAGTAAGAAGTAGAGCATGCTCATAAGAAATTAGAAGCAGAGCAAGCTCATATGAAGTTAGAAGCAGAGTAAGCTCATATGAAGTTATAAGCAGAACAAGCTCATAAGAAGTTAGAAGCCGAGCAAGCTCATATTAAATGAAAAGCAGATTAAGCTCATATGAAGTTTAAAACAGAGCATGATCACAAGAAGTTAGAAGCAGAGTAAGCTCATAAGAAGTTATAGGTAGAGTAAGCTCATAAGAAGTTAGAAGCAGCGCAAGCTCTTTAAGAGTTTTTAGATACAGCGTGCAACTGCCACCTTGTTGGCCAGTATTCGAGTCCCCTGGTGGGTTGAGTGTCTAAAAAGTTATAAACTTCAGCTAGTGGAACAGGCTAGTCTGTGCATTAAGCATTTGGCACTGAGTTTTCTCATATAACAGGGCTCGATAAAAGAACACCGGGGTTCCCACACTATCTCATTGCCTGGGAGAGGATTGGAGTTCTGGTTGGTTAAATACCCCAGAATTCCTACATCTCTTAATGGCTTTGAAGTATGGTGTAGTGGATACAGCGTGCAACTGCCATCTTGTTGGCCAGTGTTCGAGTCCCCTAATGGGTTGAGTGTCTAAAAAGTTATATATATATATATATATATATATATATATATATATATATATATATATAATATATATATATATATATATATATATATATATATATATATATATGTCGTACCTAGTAGCCAGAACTCACTTCTCAGCCTACTATGCAAGGCCCGATTTTCCTAATAAGCCAAGTTTTCATGAATTAATGTTTTTTCGTCTACCTAACCTACCTAACCTAACCTAACCTAGCTTTTTTTGGCTACCTAACCTAACCTTATAATATATATAGGTTAGGTTAGGTTAGGTAGGGTTGGTTAGGTTCGGTCATATATCTACGTTAATTTTAACTCCAATAAAAAAAATTGACCTCATACATAGTGAAAAGGGTAGCTTTATCATTTCATAAAAAAAATTATAGTAAATAAATTAATTCAGGAAAACTTGGCTTATTAGGCAAATCAGGCCTTGAATAGTAGGCTGAGAAGTGAGTTCTGGCTACTAGGTACGACATATATATATATATATATATATATATATATATATATATATATATATATATATGTCGTACCTGGTAGCCAGAACTCACTTCTCAGCCTACTATGCAAGGCCCGATTTGCCTAATAAGCCAAGTTTTCCTGAATTAATATATTTTCTATAATTTTTTTTCTTATGAAATGATAAAGCTGCCCTTTTCACTATGTATGAGGTCAATTTTTTTTATTGGAGTTAAAATTAACGTAGATATATGACCGAACCTAACCAACCCTACCTAACCTAACCTAACCTATCTTTATAGGTAAGGTTAGGTTAGGTAGCCAAAAAAAGCTAGGTTAGGTTAGGTTAGGTAGGTTAGGTAGACGAAAAAACATTAATTCATGAAAACTTGGCTTATTAGGCAAATCGGGCCTTGCATAGTAGGCTGAGAAGTGAGTTCTGGCTACTAGGTACGACATATATATATATATATATATATATATATATATATATATATATATATATATATATATATATATATATATATATATATATATATATGTATATATATATATATTATATATGTATATATATATATATATATAAATATATATATATATATATATATATATATATATATATATATATATATATACATATATATATATATATATTATATATATACATATATATATATATATATATATATATATATATATATATATATATATATATATATATATATATATGTGTGTGTGTGTATATCACGAAAATAAACACGTGATTAAAAATGTGACAATGTCAGACCACGGAGGAAAAATGAAACAGGAATTTCCTTAAGTACTTTCGTATATAAATACATCTTCAGAAGGAGTCTGAAGATGTATTCATATACGAAAGTACTTAAGGAAATTCCTGTTTCATTTTTCCTCCGTGGTCTGACATTGTCATATATATATATATATATATATATATATATATATATATATATATATATATATATATATATATATATATATATATATATATATATATATATATATATATATATATGTCGTACCTAGTAGCCAGAACGCACTTCTCGGCCTACTATTCAAGGCCCGATTTGCCTAATAAGCCAAGTTTTCCTGAATTAATATATTTTCTCTAATTTTTTTCTTATGAAATGATAAAGCTACCCATTTCATTATGTATGAGGTCAATTTTTTTTATTGGAGTTAAAATTAACGTAGATATATGACCGAACCTAACCAACCCTACCTAACCTAACCTAACCTATCTTTATAGGTTAGGTTGGGTTAGGTAGCCGAAAAAGTTAGGTTAGGTTAGGTTAGGTAGGTTAGATAGTCGAAAAACAATTAATTCATGAAAACTTAGCTTATTAGGCAAATCGGGCCTTGCATAGTAGGCTGAGAAGTGAGTTCTGGCTACTAGGTACGACATATATAATATATATATTATATATATATATATATATATATATATATATATATAGTCCTTCTGAAGATGTATTAATATACTTTTATATATTAGAAGGACTCCTTCTGAAGATGTATTAATATACGAAAGTACTTAAGGAAATTCCTGTTTCAATTTTCCTCCGTGGTCTGACACTGTCAAATATATATATATATATATATATATTATATATATATATATATATATATATATATATAATATATATTATATATATATATATATATGCAATTGACGATCACAAAACACTGATCATTTTATGCGGAAAATCCACAGAGAAATATGAAATGAGGTGAACGTTTCGGCTTTGTTAAAGCCTTTGTCAACACCAGACTGAAGGACTCCTTCTGAAGATGTATTAATATACGAAAGTACTGGTGTTGACAAAGGCTTTAACAAAGCCTTTGTCTGGTGTTGACAAAGGCTTTAATAAAGCCGAAACGTTCACCTCATTTCATATTTCTCTGTGGATTTTCCGCATATATATATATATATATATATATATATATATATATATATATATATATATATATATATATATATATATATATATATATATATGTATAATATATGCACACACATACCTGTAAACAGATGTTGTTAAATATGACCGAAAAAGTAAGATTAATAATTTTAACACGAATTTACTCAATATTTCTTATGTTCCTTTTTACTGTCGATGGTAATTGAAAAATCAATTCTCCAAAATTAATTTTTATTTCTAGTCTGAGGCGACGTTTGAACGCGTTTCGTAATAACTTATTAAATTTTCAAAGACTTTAGTTTACACACACACAACTGTAACCTGAAAACACTAAACAGAGTTTTACTTATGTTAACACTTCAACAGTTTGTCTTATATACTCGCATTTGGGTGAGGTGGTATGTTGCAGCAGTTTTGGATGAGGTGAACGAACTTTTGACCAACCCAAAACAGAACACGGAACATTGGGTATTAATTGGATAAATGAGAGGGAAGAATGGAAGTAACTGCAAAGGGCCTATTGGCCCATATTTATTGATGCTTCTATATTGGTGCGGAGTCTTGAAGTGGGTAGAATATAGTTGAGCATTAATTGGCTGTTGATTGCTGGTCTTGAATTTTGATATGTAGTGCCTTGCAGATGTCAACCCGCCTGCTATCGCTGTATCTATCGAGCAGGCGGCTTGATGTCAAGCTGCCTGCTTGATGTCAAGCAGGCGGCTTGACATCTGCGAGACACTACACATCAAAAAGTCAAGACCAGCAATCAACAGCCAATTAATGCTCAACTATATTCTACCCACTTCAAGACTACGTACCAATATAGAAGCATCAAGAGGAGGTATGGGCCAGTAGGCCCTTTGCAGTTTCTTTAATTCTTCCCTCTCATTTATCCTATTAATACCCAATGTTCCGTGTTCTGTCTTGTGTAGGTCAAAAGTTTGTTCACCTGATCCAAAAATGTTGCAACATATCACCTCACCCAAATGCGTGTATATAAGACAAGCTGTTTAAGTGTTAACACGAGAAGACCTCAGTGCGTTCACAGGATGAGAGAGAGACATCTCCCGCCAACACATCACAAGGCGCAGTGTGGTCACAATGCGACCCAAACGTCTTAAGGTCAGAGCTACTCCACTTGACGGTCATGCTATCGGAAGAAGCATTACTTTAAAGGTCCTGAAGGACGTAACTGTCCTCAAACCCGCTGACATTGGTCAGGAAGGTGAAGATATCGTGCTCTACTTTTCATGTGAAGAGGAGCTAGAAAAACTCCTCACTAACGATGCCTTTCTTCGCAAAGAGCACTACCTACATCCTCACTTCCCACGTCAGTTCCTGGCCGGAAGAACTGTTTTTACCAGCAGGACTATCCGGTGGATCGCTGAGCGACCTCAACATCATATCATAAACAATATCGAGGACGAAAATCCAAACCTGTCGGTATTCAACCTAGAGTTCTAACACCGACAAAACATCAATGAAGATTACGTTCACCACCATAGCTGCGGCCACCCAGGCTGCCACACAAGAATTCTACTGCTTCGGCCTAAAAATACCACCCCACCAAATAAAAAAGGAACGATACCATGAGATCCAGCAGTGCTTTAAGTGCTACGAGCTCTCCCACCCGACCAACAAGTGTCAACACCCTGTCCAGAGGTGCAGCCTGTGCGCACTGGACCATCACTACTCCATATGCAAGGCAACAGTCCATCACTGCTTGCTCTGTGATGGCAATCACCCTGCAATTTCCTACCGCTGCCCCCGCAGACAGGAAATCATCAAGGCCCAGGTTGAAGCCAAAAGAAACAACTCGACTACCTCCTCGACCAGAGCCCCAAGCGTTCAACTCACCACCTTAGCTCTCACTAGTCGACCAGAAGACTTTCCGGTCCTACCAACATGTGGCTCCTCCCAGCAGGCGACACAGCCTTCTCATTGGGGAACCAAGCAGGCGATGAGTCACAATAACGTGGCTGAAGTATGTTGACCAGACCACACACTAGAAATTGAAGGGACGACGACGTTTCGGTCCGTCCTGGACCATTCTCAAGTCGATTCAAGATGGGGAACCAAGGTCCCACAGGCTCCTTCACAGGCCCCTGCATCACGTGCAGGCATTATCCCTGGTCTTCTTAAACTAGCGGAAAGGCTTGCAGGACCAGACAACCAGCGCTTTGTCAGTGAACTAAACGCATTATACATAAACAATGGCCTGGCCCCCATCATAGCCACTAGCGTAAATCTTACTGCCTCTTCTATCACTCCGGAGACTACCACCAGGACGACCAGGTGGTCAACTTCAACACCGACTCCAGAACCGCCCATGACCCGGGCGACACAAACAGAGGTAATTCCTTCTCCAGCTCCCAACACTCCTACCATCACTATCTCAGCAGCCGTGCTAGCAGACGGGCTGTCTACAAACGATAACAGCACCACCAGCGCTCCTGAAATAGCTACAACCACCAATCAACGGCACCTAAACCTACCTAAGGCTGCGAGGCGAAAGACAAAAACGCCCACTACGGAGGTTACGGACTCTTCAGACGAGGAAATCATAGTACGAGCTCCACCGCCGCATCACAAATACGACACCAACACGGTTCAAGACTTCCTCATGGAGGCCACGTCACCAAACTCTAACGACAGCACTGCTCAGCCAAAGTCGCAGGCAAAGAAAAAACGGAAAACCTAGAGGTCTACACTTACCCCACCAGCTCCATAACTGGTATAGCCAGCCCTCCAGGCTGAAAACCATCATGAAGACCCCCCATCCATCACCACATCTCTAGTATCAGCCACTGATACAGATAATGGTTCCAAAGAGCCTCCACTTACGAGCTCACCATAGCCCGTGCTACTGGAACTTATCGTTCTGAGTAGCGAATCTTAAACAACAACAAGTGTTAACACACACAGGACGGGAGAGACATCTCCTGCGAACACATCACAAGGCGCAGTATGGTCACAATGCGACTCAAACGTCTTAAGGTCAGAGCTACTCCACTTGACGGTCATGCTATCGGAAGAAGCAATACTTTAAAGGTCCTGAAGGACGTAACTGTCCTCAAACCCGCTGACATTGGTCAGGAAGGTGAAGATATCGTGCTCTACTTTTCATGTGAAGAGGAGCTAGAAAAACTCCTCACTAACGATGCCTTTCTTCGCAAAGAGCACTACCTACATCCTCACTTCCCACGTCAGTTCCTGGCCGGAAGAACTATTTTTACCAGCAGGACTACCCGGTGGATCGCTGAGCGACCTCAACATCATATCATAAACAATATCGAGGACGAAAATCCAAACCTGTCGGTATTCAACCTAGAGTTCTGCAACACCGACAAAACATCAATGAAGATTACGTTCACCACCATAGCTGCGGCCACCCAGGCTGCCACACAAGAATTCTACTGCTTCGGCCTAAAAATACCACCCCACCAAATAAAAGAGGAACGATACCATGAGATCCAGCAGTGCTTTAAGTGCTACGAGCTCTCCCACCCGACCAACAAGTGTCAGCACCCTGTCCAGAGGTGCAGCCTGTGCGCACTGGACCATCACTACTCCACATGCAAGGCAACAGTCCATCACTGCTTGCTCTGTGATGGCAATCACCCTGCAATTTCCTACCGCTGCCCCCGCAGACAGGAAATCATCAAAGCCCAGGTTGAAGCCAAAAGAAACAACTCGTCTGCCTCCTCGACCAGAGCCCCAAGCGTTCAACTCATCACCTTAGCTCTCACTAGTCGACCAGAAGACTTTCCGGTCCTACCAACATGTGGCTCCTCCCAGCAGGCGACACAGCCTTCTCATTGGGGAACCAAGGTCCCACAGGCTCCTTCACAGCCCACTGCATCACGTGCAGGCATTATCCCTGGTCTTCTTAAACTAGCGGAAAGGCTTGCAGGACCAGACAACCAGCGCTTTGTCAGTGAACTAAACGCATTATACATAAACAATGGCCTGGCCCCCATCATAGCCACTAGCGTAAATCTCACTGCCTCCTCTACCACTCCGGAGACTACCACCAGGACGACCAGGTGGTCAACTTCAACACCGACTCCAGAACGGCCCATGACCCGGGCGACACAAACAGAGGTAATTCCTTCTCCAGCTCCCAACACTCCTACCATCACTATCTCAGCAGCCGCGCTAGCAGACGTGCTGTCTACAAACGATAACAGCACCACCAGCGCTCCTGAAATAGCTACAACCACCAATCAACGGCACCTAAACCTACCTAAGGCTGCGAGGCGAAAGACAAAAACGCCCACTACGGAGGTTACGGACTCTTCAGACGAGGAAATCATAGTAGGAGCTCCACCGCCGCATCACAAATACGACACCTACACGGTTCAAGACTTCCTCATGGAGGCCACGTCACCAAACTCTAACGACAGCACTGCTCAGCCAAAGTCGCAGGCAAAGAAAAAACGGAAAACCTAAAGGTCTACACTAACCCCACCAGCTCCATAACTGGTATAGCCAGCCCTCCAGGCTGAAAACCATCATGAAGACCCCCCATCCATCACCACATCTCTAGTATCAGCCACTGATACAGATAATGGTTCCAAAGAGCCTCCACTTACGGGCTCACCATAGCCCGTGCTACTGGAACTTATCGTTCTGAGTAGCGAATCTTAAACAACAACAAGTGTTAACACACACAGGACGGGAGAGACATCTCCTGCCAACACATCACAAGGCGCAGTGTGGTCACAATGCGACCCAAACGTCTTAAGGTCAGAGCTACTCCACTTGACGGTCATGCTATCGGAAGAAGCAATACTTTAAAGGTCCTGAAGGACGTAACTGTCCTCAAACCCGCTGACATTGGTCAGGAAGGTGAAGATATCGTGCTCTACTTTTCATGTGAAGAGGAGCTAGAAAAACTCCTCACTAACGATGCCTTTCTTCGCAAAGAGCACTACCTACATCCTCACTTCCCACATCAGTTCCTGGCCGGAAGAACTGTTTTTACCAGCAGGACTACCCGGTGGATCGCTGAGCGACCTCAACATCATATCATAAACAATATCGAGGACGAAAATCCAAACCTGTCGGTATTCAACCTAGAGTTCTGCAACACCGACAAAACATCAATGAAGATTACGTTCACCACCATAGCTGCGGCCACCCAGGCTGCCACACAAGAATTCTACTGCTTCGGTCTAAAAATACCACCCCACCAAATAAAAAAGGAACGATACCATGAGATCCAGCAGTGCTTTAAGTGCTACGAGTGTGAGATTTTCTTCTTTGACAGGTTATCAAAAGATTTAAGTCCTATTGATGTTACGTTAATCGCAACTACCTCGCAAGAGAGGCAGACCTTAAACAGCAAGAGCTGCCAGTGGCAGATATTTAATCTTAAAGCCTAAGATCATAGGACCGCGGGAGCAAACCGCCAGGCGAAACCACTCGGGTAACACCTGTCACTTAGGTCGCTGGCTCCTCCTAGTTAACAAACTAATAAAGGGTAGCCGACGGATTCTCACCTCTTATTTATAGAAGTGTGGTGCTGTGCAATGGACTCGAGCTTTAGATACAGACTTAATATGAACATAAGCAGGCAAAGCGTTGCAGAACATGAAATGTGGGGCAGTAATATTGGAAGGTTTGACGTAAACGACCGCTTCTATAACAAAACAATTTATTCACAAAACAAAACTAAAACTACTACACAGTGAATTTACGTTACTTTACTGTCACTCCAGTGGCACATTAAGAACAGCTAATCAACAGCCTGATGGACCCATGGTCTCCTTATCCCGTCGTCGCTGACTGAACAATGACACTAACTGAACAAAGTGGTGCCCACTGGTGACGCAAGCTTGCAATCAATATTGTCACGGCTTCACGGTGACCAATACTATAATCACAAAACTTGACTGGCGCTCGCTGCCCACAACGAGGTACCAAGTAACAAGGCGGTTAATCCAAGAATGATAACCCCTTATAAAAAAATCTTACGTTAACACTTGTCTCTCAGGACAATCAAAACAAAAGTTACTCTAATTGAATTTAAACAATTACGTTAACACACACGTGTCTCAACGACACTTAAATGGCAGCAATAACTCGTAAATCAATTAATTACATCAACTTGAAAGTCAAGCATTCGGTGAGTAATTCCCAATTAATTACTGAATACAACAGCCTATTAATTCAGACGAGTATTGATAAAGCCTACTGTCTCTCAACTGACAGTTCACTTCCGGTCTTATGACAAGATTACCTTAACGAGGGTAGACTACTGTACCACACACAATGTTCCAATACTCCGTGTAAACAACAACATCAACCCAGGTGAATTCACTAAGTGGCGATTACTAATTTCCTTAATTAGCTACGAGTGCTTAATCACTCTGTCCGCAGACAGATCTGATCAGTCCAACGAATTACAACAGCTTAATTACAGCGCAATTGACTCCGATCATAACAGACCGTCAACCCCTTACGTTAATCACTCAATTAACGACAGCTCGTTAAATCGTTAACACTACGTTAGTCTTCACTTGACAATTCCTCCACTGCGTGAACTTCACTGTGACTGTTGCCTTTACACGTCCCTACGTTAATCACAACAATGTTCAACGAACAAGTGACCTCGTTAAGTAAATCGTGACCCCCGGTGACGTTAACTGACTTTAATTCTCACGGAATCCTTCACAGTACACAACGCCTTCCACCAAGGTCAAACTTGTCTACGGTTTACACACACAGTACAACACAGTACATCCTTGCCACTCACGGCAAAACTTGTAAATGACTTCCCCCAGTAAATTATCCACCAATAATTCACACTTTACCACAACACAACAGTAAAATATATAACCAAGGGAAATCTCCCTGTTACCACTTTTCACTGCTGAAAAAGGGAATCAAATTACAGCGAATACATACACGGCACATAGAAAAATAAGAAGTAAATAACTCACTTTACTCTACCTCTGAATGTGTCACTAGGTGTCTTCACACACGTCATAAATCACAGTTGGGCCCAATCCTCAACTTGATGACAAACAGGGTAGACTCACACGTCTCCAATTCCCATTCACCTCCCCAGGTGGTCCCAGGGACAGAGGACAGACGGAACACTGGGGGCGAACCCAGCTTCAGAGTTTTATTACCCAAACGGAAACAGTGTACTTACATCAATGTGTGGGGCCCCTCTTTCACTCACACATACACGTCAATCACACTCCCACTGCTGCTGCTGGATGATGACGTAGGCGTCCTCACTTCCTACACGTGGTCAGGTGGAGCACAGGGTCCTAGACCACGGGGTTAGCTCTACACACACACAGAGACCAGGATGGCGCAGACACACCGGCACAGGCAGCCAGGTTGCGCACAACAGCAGGGATGCGGTACCACGCCCCTTCCACTTGACACGGTACCCCAGGATACGACGGTACACGGTGTTACACGGTACACGAGACCCGAGAGAGTCCTTCACTGTTCCTCAGAATTATAACATTTAAGGTTTCTCTCATAACACTGAAACCTTTTCTGGCACGTCTCACAGCAGTATCTTCAAGCACAGATACGATCGACGGCGGATGTCACTTTTGTAGCCCGATAATTAACGCCTCACTCAGTCCAGTTCCTCTAAGATGGCGTCCCACAATTACGCGGCTAGATGACAAGTTCACACGGCTCGATACAAGCCCCTTTCCGATTACCGGATTCTTACGCACGGCACACGGAAAGATAGCAAGATGTAGGCGTGACTTTAGTAACGTTGCAGGCGGTATTTCCCGATGCTTGGCCTAGCACGGGAAATACGTCGTCAGGGTGCAACGTCCAAGGTAAGAATGTCTTTCCCGCCAATATCATGCCTGGGGTACCATGCAGTACCCCTCAGCGTCTTGGCCAATCACGGTTCAGCATTTCTGAGGCCCCAGACCCTCAGCCAATCGCGCACCTGCCCCATGACGCTACCCCCTCTCACACGAGGTGGACACGTGATAGGGGGGGTGGTCTACGGCCGTTAACCCCCCATACCTCCCTCTCTACACTTGACTTGTACAAAAATTTCCCTGAAATCAACTCCCTCCTGTAATTTCCTTCACAGACCTGATACAGCGATCAGAATGACATCAATGGCTAGCAAATGTCATGGGCTGTCCAACGACACCCAACACGACTGTGGAAAAGTTATATACAGAAAGTTGAATCACGGTGCACATCACTGGTGCACTATGCAATTTCGTACTTAATTCAGTGCACGAGAGAGCAGGGAAAATATGTCCCCTGACATCAACCTCCCACTAAGGGTTTATTTCACTGGAAGCGAAATACACCCCACCATTTTACCAGCTCGATGGTGCACTGTGCACGAGCTGTCACACACACCTTGACAGCTCACTTCCGGCTGGGTAGTGGTGGGTGGAGACTCCGTTTTCTATGCGTCGTCGCCCTGAGAGACTTGGGGTGACTCCTCCGATTCGTCCTGGGTAGTGTTACCTGACTTGGGCGCAGAGTGCTCGGCTCCAGGGCCAGGCTCTAGCCGGCTCGACGCCTCGAAGCTAGGCTGAACCCCAAGCTCTGCAGCTCCGGCTTCAGTCTGTGTCATACCGGACACACTAGCAACACCCTGGGATGGACTACCCGGAGAGACACTATCTTCACTCTCCTCCGACCTTGATGACGCATCATCGCGTTCCTCATAGCGTTTTAACATGTTAACATGGTACTTCTTATTGACCCCCCTTACGCATACGACGTACGTCAATGAGTGACTGCACTCAGTGATGGTGAAGGGTCCCTTCCACTGTAGCAGGAGCTTGTTCCTGCTTGTAGGGAGGAGTAGGAGTACTTTATCTCCCACCTTAAACTTCCTCCCTGGCCTTCTGGTCGTACCTGCTCTTCTGGTACTCCTTAGCCTTGGCGAGTTCCTCCCTGGCCAACTTACACGTCTCTTCTAGACGGTTCCTCAAATCTATGACGTACTCATACGTCGTCTTGGTTTCTGGGGTACAGTCTTCCTCCTCCCATAGATTCTTCAACACATGCAGCGGTCCCTTTACCGTGCGACCATACAGGAGCTCGAACGGTGAGAACCGGGTACTTGCCTGGGGTACTTCCCTGTAGGCAAACAGTACCGGGTTAATGTACCTTGGCCACTCCTTGGGTTGCTCTATGCACATCTTCCTGAGCATTCTCTTTAGGGTACCATTAAACCGTTCCACCAACCCATTTCCCATAGCATGATAAGGTGTGGTGAATGATGGCTGCAACATGAGTAGCCTAGCTACTTCCGCCATCATCTCACTGGTGAACTGTCCCCCCTGTCGCTGTGTATCTTCTCCGGTATACCTAAGCGACTGAAGAATCCAACCAATGCTTCCGCCACTGTGACGGTCTCGATATTCTTCAAAGGTGCCGCCTCTGGATACCGAGTAGCATGATCTACCATGGTCAGGATATATCTACTGCCGTCTGATGCCCTCGGCTCAATCGGGCCAATTATATCTACACTGACCATCTTAAATGGTTGATCAATGATGGGGAAAGGCTTCAGCTTCCCTGGCTGCACCTTACCTCTGTCAGCGGTGCGTTGACAGGCGTCACATGACCGAGTGTACCGCTGTATGTCCCCAGTCATCCCTGGCCAATAGAACGATGACTGAATTCGTTCACTGGTCTTAGCATGTCCCATGTGACCCCCCATTACTCCCTCATGACCGAGAGTAAACACAGCTAGGCGATGCTCTTTGGGGACCAGTAATTGTTCCCAAGTGTCCTGGGGTGTTTCCACCCTGCGCACTAGCTTACCCTTAACCTCCAAGTACTTATACTTGCGCTTATTCATGGTGAAGACTACCCTCTGCGGCATGCTCTCTCATCTTCCTGAGTGTGGGGTCTTTCCTTTGGGCTTCCTGGAATTCTTTAGCGCTTACTCCTTTCAAAGAATGTAGTTTCAGCGGCTTGACCACTTTGGTGGGTTGCGCACTCATTGCGCGTGTGGTCACCGCGGCTACTAAAGCCTTGTTCCCCCTGGGAGCAGCAGTGACACCTCAGTCACCAGGGGTCTTCCCCCTCTCCTCTTATCTACCTCCGAGGCGGTGACCCTTGCCCACCCCCGGGGTTGGCGGGACCTGGCTGGATCAGCTGATCGAGCCCCCACCCACCTCCTTGAGTTTCTTCCCGTTTTCTGTTGGCGGAAAGGAGCAGGCTTTCCCCGTTTTCCTTGCGCCTGCTGCCTCTGTTCCTTAGCGGGGAGGCAGCCATGGCTTGGCTACCAGCTGACTGGCGCGTGACGTCACCTCCAGCTGGTGTGGGTCCCGTTCTCTGTGAGTCACTTCCACAGGACCGACTCTTACTATTTGACACTCCAGGGGCGTTTCCCAACAACAACCCGTATACAGCGTCCTTGCATTTCACCGCTCGTATTTTACCTTTTACATATGGTGTGTCAACAGTCAGGGATACCTCGATCATATCTATCTGTGTACCATCAGGGTATCTTACATGAATGGTTCTGCCTGTCTCGTTCCCAGGCTCGACAAGGCTCTCTCGGACCATATGAGTAGTAGCTCCCCTGTCTCGAAAGACCTTGGTCCATTTACCATTAACTAAACCTCTTGCTGTCTCCAGGGTGTGCTCCAGAGGATCACCTCCCTCGTGGGCACCCAGACCAGCAATTTGTGCGTGTGTTCCCCCCTTTTCTGCACGCTTGCTCTTCTTACACTGTGCTGCCTTGTGACCTGGCTGGCCGCAAGTAAAACAGCGGGGTCCACTGACCTTGTGTGGCTTATGGCTTACTCTAGACTTACTCTCTTTAGGCCTAGCCCCGCTCCCTGAGGCTTGGTCATGACGTCGGTTCTCAGATGAACCTCCCTGTCTAGGTCTGTGTGCCTCAGCCCACCTGTCGGCACATTCTGCCATAGCCTCATTAGAGACTATCTCATTCTCCTTGAGTTTAGCACGGAGCGCAGGTTCCACTGCCTCCAAGAACTGTTCCCTAGTCATCAGCTCAAACAACGTATTGTCTTCCGGAACGACGGCGTTGTTCAACTCAAGATAGCGCTTGAGGCTCGACTGCAGCCTCTGCAACATTGCCCGGTACGTTTCCCCTTGACGTACTCTAATCTGACGGAATGCCCTCATCATTCCATCGGCCGAAATGCCATAGCCTTTCATTAAGGCTCGCTTCAGGGCATCATAATCGTTGCACATGGGAGTTCCCAAACCCTGGTATATACTTAATGCCCTTCCCTTCAACAATGAAGCTAGCGCTTGGGCCCAAGTTGACCTACTCCACTTCCCTTCCGTTGCTCTGCGTTCGAAGCGGTCAATGTATGCATCCATTGAATCCACTTGCTCATCGAAAGCTATAAGATTAGGCATTTTTATCTTAACAACTGGCCCCTCTGGGCCGGGCTCTGTGGGTTGGGTTTGGCTTCCCTTCCCAGCTGTGGATTGCACCCTTGCAATCTCCAACTGGTTCTCTCTCTCCTGATGGGTATTCCACATTTCCATCACAAACTTAGACATCCCAGTTGCTGAGAGACCCATTAACCTAGCTTGTTCTCGCAGCATGTCTAAAGTGAATCCCGCCTGGGGTTGTACAGTCCCCATTCTGGCCGGCGATTCCTGCATCAACCTACCTGCTGATGCAACCTACCTTCCGCGAAAGTTTCTATTGGAATTCTTTGGTGAGGGCGCGACCTCCCACTAAGATCCTGAGGCGTACTACTTCTATCACCTCCTACCACGTCCACTACACGAAAGTCGGCTAGGGGATTTTCCTCATCCCCTAAATCACTTCCCGGCGTTTCGTTCGCCGAAGCGTAACTAGCATTAAGCCTTTCAGGTGACGCTTCTCTCTCTGACGTGTCCCTAGTGTCACGGAGTGCTGGCAACTCCTGACCGACCCATGCCTGGCATATCTCCTCCACCCGGGCCCTGTGTCCCATCACGTACTGACGGCATTCCCCTCCGTCTTACTACCCGCATCATCTGGCATCCTGCCATAGACAGACACATACAGATACACGTACTCTTTCCTGTAATCCACAGACATACTGACAGTGTGTGTGGTGTGTGTACCTACTTGTGACAACTGTAACAACACACCCCCCAGCAAACAATTTTAGGTTGCCACAACATATCTGGAAAGTATTTGAAAGTATTGGAAACGTTGGTTTTATCGTATCAGATACGATATTGTGTGTGGACTTAAATAGGTTTCCAAAACTTATAACCAAGACATATGTATCTAACACTAATTTGAGATGTTGTGGCAACTTTACACTCCTAACATGAGTCATTCATAATCCATTCATATACCAATATGAATCGCTTATGAAAGGTTTGAGCCAATAATCTGAACCCTTTTCACATCTTTGTGTTTAAAGATAAATTTCTTGAAATTAAATTATATTTTATATTATATTATTTTTATTATATTTTATATTATATTATTATTTTCAATTTAAATATTAAAACCAATTGAAGGGTAAAAAAAATCTAATAATTTATATTTCTTTTATTATTTACTAACAATTATAATTATTTACTAACGGAGAGAGGGGAGGCTGTACGGCGGAGAGTGGCGGCTGTGGCGGACAGTGGCGGCAGTGGCGGATAGTGGCGGCGGGCGGACAGTGGCGGCGGCGGGCGGACAGTGGCGGCGGCAGGCGGACAGTGGCGGCGGCGGGCGGACAGTGGTGGCGGCGGGCGGACAGTGTTGGCGGCGGGCGGACAGTGTTGGCGGCGGGCGGACAGTGGAGGCGGCGGGCGGACAGTGGAGGCGGCGGGCGGACAGTGGTGGCGGCGGGCGGACAGTGGTGGCGGCGGGCGGACAGTGGTGGCGGTGGCGGACAGTGGCGGCGGTGGCGGACAGTGACGGCGGTGGCGGACAGTGGCGGCGGTGGCGGACAGTGGCGGCGGTGGCGGACAGTGGCGGGCGGCGGCGGCTGTGGTGGGTGGTGACGATCGGCGGTGGGGGGGGGGCTGGTGGCGGCTGGCGGTGGGTGGTGGCGGGTGGTGGTGGGTGGTGGCGGCTGGTGGTGGGTGGTGGCGGCGGCGGCGGTGATGGGTGGTGGCGGCGGCGGTGGTGGTGGGTGGTGGTGGCGGCGGCGGTGATGGGTGGTGGCGGCGGCGGTGGTGGTGGGTGGTGGTGGCGGCGGCGGTGATGGGTGGTGGCGGCGGTGGTGGCGGCGGCGGCTGGTGGTGGTGGGTGGTGGCGGCGGCGGGTGGCGGTGGTGGGCGGGTGGCGGCTGGTGGTGGGTGGTGGCGGCGGGTGGTGAGTGGCGGTGGTGGGTGGCGGGTGGCGGGTGGCGGCGGGTGGTGGCGGGTGGCGGCTGGTGGTGGGTGGTGGCGGCGGGTGGTGAGTGGCGGTGGTGGGTGGCGGTGGCTGGTGGCGGCTGGTGGCGGGTGGTGGCGGGTGGCGGCTGGTGGCGGGTGGCGGCTGGTGGTGGGTGGTGGCGGGTGGCGGCTGGTGGTGGGTGGTGGCGGGTGGCGGCTGGTGGTGGGTGGCGGCGAGTGGTGGGTGGTGGCGGCGGGTGGTGAGTGGCGGTGGTGGGTGGCGGTGGCTGGTGGCGGGTGGCGGCTGGTGGTGGGTGGTGGCGGGTGGCGGCTGGTGGTGGGTGGTGGCGGGTGGCGGCTGGTGGTGGGTGGTGGCGGCGGCGGCGGTGATGGGTGGTGGCGGCGGCGGTGGTGGTGGGTGGTGGTGGCGGCGGCGGTGATGGGTGGTGGCGGCGGCGGTGGTGGTGGGTGGTGGTGGTGGCGGCGGCGGTGATGGGTGGTGGCGGCGGTGGTGGTGGGTGGTGGTGGCGGCGGCGGCTGGTGGTGGTGGGTGGTGGTGGGTGGTGGCGGCGGGTGGCGGTGGTGGGTGGCGGTGGCGGGTGGCGGCTGGTTGCGGGTGGTGGCGGGTGGCGGCGGGTGGTGGGTGGTGGCGGCTGGTGGTGGGTGGTGGCGGGTGGCGGGTGGTGGCGGGTGGCGGCTGGTGGTGGCGGGTGGCGGCGGGTGGTGGGTGTGGCGGCGGGTGGTGAGTGGCGGTGGTGGGTGGCGGTGGCTGGTGGCGGCTGGTGGTGGGTGGTGGCGGGTGGCGGTGGCGGCTGGTGGTGGGTGGTGGCGGGTGGCGGCTGGTGGTGGGTGGTGGCGGCTGGCGGCTGGTGGTGGGTGGTGGCGGCTGGTGGTGGGTGGCGGCGGGTGGCGGCTGGTGGTGGGTGGCGGCGGGTGGCGGCTGGTGGTGGGTGGCGGCGGGTGGCGGCGGGTGGTGGGTGGCGGGTGGCGGCGGGTGGCGGCTGGTGTGGGTGGCGGCGGGTGGCGGCGGGTGGTGGGTGGCGGGTGGCGGCGGGTGGTGGCGGGTGGCGGCGGGTGGTGGGTGGCGGGGTGGCGGGTGGCGGCGGGTGGCGGCTGGTGGTGGGTGGCGGCTGGTGGTGGGTGGTGGCTGGTGGTGGGTGGTGGCGGGTGGCGGCTGGTGGCGGGTGGCGGCTGGTGGTGGGTGGGGGTGGTGGTGGGTGGCGGGTGGCGGCTGGTGGTGGGCGGCGGGTGGCGGCGGGTGGCGGCTGGTGGCGGCCAGCTGGGACACACCCTTCACCACTGAAGGTCTGAGAACAACTAACCATATGTCTCTCTCACCCACCAGCCCAGTGTTGCCAGCTCGCGCTCTCAAAATGTTTCCTTCAAAGATTGTATATTATCTTTGAACAACAAGTTTGATTATCAAGGAAATAATGCATATATTATTGTCACATTAATACTGTGCAATATCTTATTACATTCCTGCTAAATAATTATAATTTTAAACAGGACATAAAATCCAACATATATATAAAAACCAACATTAGAGATCACGAGGCCTAGGCCTCGCCTGTGACCACACATCCTGCCTCCCTGGCCTGCTACTCTCTTACACCTCACACTCTTAACTCTCTCATAATCACTCTCACTCTCTTACTCTGTCACTCTTACTCTCTGTCACTCTTACTCTGTCACTCTTACTCTCTGTCACTCTTACTCTGTCACTCTTACTCTCTGTCACTCTTACTCTCTGTCACTCTTACTCTCTGTCACTCTTATTCTCTGTCACTCTTACTCTGTCACTCTTACTCTGTCACTCTTACTCTGTCACTCTTACTCTCTGTAACTCTTACTCTCTGTCACTCTTACTCTGTCACTCTTACTCTCTGTCACTCTTACTCTCTGTCACTCTTATTCTGTCACTCTTACTCTCTGTCACTCTTACTCTCTGTCACTCTTACTCTCTGTCACTCTTACACTGTCATTCTTACTCACTCTCAGTCACCCTTACCCATTCATACTCACTCTCTCTCTTACTCTCATAATCTTACTCTCAATTACTCTTACTCTCAATTACTCTTACTCTCAATCACTCTTACTCCCAATCACTCCTACTCCCAATCACTCCTACTCTCAATCACTCCCACTCTCATTCTTACTCTTACTCCTACTCCCAATCACTCTTACTCCCAATCACTCTTACTCTCAATCACTCTTACTCTCAATCACTCTTACTCTCAATCACTCTTACTCTCAATCACTCTTACTCTCATTCTTACTCTTACTCACTCTTACTCTCAATCACTCTTATTCTCATTCTTACTCCTACTCCCAATCACTCTTACTCTCAATCACTCTTACTCTCAATCACTCTTATTCTCATTCTTACTCCTACTCCCAATCACTCTTACTCTCAATCACTCTTACTCCCAATCACTCTTACTCTCAATCACTCTTACTCTCAATCACTCTTACTCTCAATCACTCTTACTCTCATTCTTACTCTTACTCACTCTTACTCTCAATCACTCTTATTCTCATTCTTACTCCTACTCCCAATCACTCTTACTCCCAATCACTCTTACTCTCAATCACTCTTACTCCCAATCACTCTTACTCTCAATCACTCTTACTCTCAATCACTTTTACTCTCAATCACTCTTACTCTCAATCACTCTTACTCTAACTCTCAATCACTCTTACTCTAACTCTCAATCACTCTTACTCTCACTCTAACTCTCAATCACTCTTACGCACTATTACTCACTCTTTCTCTCAGTCATCCTTACTCACTCTTACTCTGTCACTCTTACTCTCTGTCACTCTTACTCTCTGTCACTCTTACTCTCTGTCACTCTTACTCTCTGTCACTCTTACTCTCTGTCACTCTTAGTCTCTATCACTCTTACTCTGTCATTCTTACTCTGTCACTCTTACTCACTCTCAGTCACCCTTACCCATTCATACTCACTCTCTCACTCTTACTCTCATACTCTTACTCTCATACTCTTACTCTCAATTACTCTTACTCTCAATCACTCTTACTCCCAATCACTCCTACTCCCAATCACTCTTACTCTCAATCACTCCTACTCTCATTCTTACTCTTACTCTTACTCCCAATCACTCGTACTCTCAATCACTCTTATTCTCATTCTTACTCTCACTCATACTCCCAATCACTCTTACTCCCAATCACTCTTACTCTCAATCACTCTTACTCTCAATCACTCATACTCTCAATCACTCTTACTCTCATTCTTACTCATACTCTCAATCACTCTTATTCTCATTCTTACTCTCACTCTAACTCCTACTCCCAATCACTCTTACTCCCAATCACTCTTACTCCCAATCACTCTTACTCTCAATCACTCTTACTCTCAATCACTCTTACTCTCAATCACTCTTACTCTCACTAACGCTCAATCACTCTTACTCTCACTCTAACTCTCAATCACTCTTACTCTCATACTCACCCTTACTCTCAATCACTTTACTCTCACTCTTACTCATTCTGTCACCCTTACTCACTCTTACTTATACTCACTCTTACTCACACTTACACACTCTCTGGCACTCTCACTCACCTTCAGTCACTCTTACTCACTCTTACCCACTCTCGCTCACTCTTACTCACTCTAGTTAATAAGAACACGCCAATATAAGACAACAAAACGTTTTCAGATTCTTTCTCACCACTTTCCAGCAACTTTTATAATTTATATAAATTATCTTAGGGAATAATACATAAATTATATATTTAAACATGATATTAGTGTTTAGTGGAATGCATAAGGAGTCAAATTGTGTTAAAAAGAGCGATTTTCAGAAAATTTGGAAAACTACTTTTTTCTGTTCATATTATAACTAAATGGATTTTAAAGGTTTCAATCAGCCAATATATATCATTCACAATTTATTAATGAATTTTACAAAAAACACCATAAATTTTATATTTAAACATGTAAAAACTATTTGTTTTACATTTGGAAGAAAATAATTGTAGAAAAACTATTTATAATTAAACCTTTGTGTTTGGATTTTTTGAGTAAAAGTTTCTCAAAGGCTCTCCTGCACCATTCTCAATGCAAATCATTCCCACACCTATGGGAAGAGATAGGCGAACGTTGTGTAGATGATTTGTGTTTGCTGGGCCCCAACAATACTGTTCCACAATGTTCTGTAATTTGAGACTTTTTACTTTAATGATCAAAAGTCCGTGCATGGGCTCGAACCCAAGTGACACAGCCCCACGTTGGGCGCCAGATCTGTGAGATTTTCTTCTTTGACAGGTTATCAAAAGAATTAAGTCCTATTGATGTTACGTTAATCGCAACTACCTCGCAAGAGAGGCAGACCTTAAACAGCAAGAGCTGCCAGTGGCAGATATTTAATCTTAAAGCCTAAGATCATAGGACCGCGGGAGCAAACCGCCAGGCGAAACCACACGGGTAACACCTGTCACTTAGGTCGCTGGCTCCTCCTAGTTAACAAACTAATAAAGGGTAGCCGATGGATTCTCACCTCTTATTTAGAGAAGTGTGGTGCTGTGCAATGGACTCGAGCTTTAGATACAGACTTAATATGAACATAAGCAGGCAAAGCGTTGCAGAACATGAAATGTGGGGCAGTAATATTGGAAGGTTTGACGTAAACGACCGCTTCTATAACAAAACAATTTATTCACAAAACAAAACTAAAACTACTACACAGTGAATTTACGTTACTTTACTGTCACTCCAGTGACACATTAACGAACAGCTAATCAACAGCCTGATGGACCCATGGTCTCCTTATCCCGTCGTCGCTGACTGAACAATGACACTAACTGAACAAAGTGGTGCCCACTGGTGACGCAAGCTTGCAATCAATATTGTCACGGCTTCACGGTGACCAATACTAAAATCACAAAAACTTGACTGGCGCTCGCTGCCCACAACGAGGTACCAAGTAACAAGGCGGTTAATCCAAGAATGATAACCCCTTATAAAAAAAATCTTACGTTAACACTTGTCTCTCAGGACAATCAAAACAAAAGTTACTCTAATTGAATTTAAACAATTACGTTAACACACACGTGTCTCAACGGCACTTAAATGGCAGCAATAACTCGTAAATCAATTAATTACATCAACTTGAAAGTCAAGCATTCGGTGAGTAATTCCCAATTAATTACTGAATACAACAGCCTATTAATTCAGACGAGTATTGATAAAGCCTACTGTCTCTCAACTGACAGTTCACTTCCGGTCTTATGACAAGATTACCTTAATGAGGGTAGACTACTGTACCACACACAATGTTCCAATACTCCGTGTAAACAACAACATCAACCCCAGGTGAATTCACTAAGTGGCGATTACTAATTCTCCTTAATTAGCTACGAGTGCTTAATCACTCTGTCCGCAGACAGATCTGATCAGTCCAACGAATTACAACAGCTTAATTACAGCGCAATTGACTCTGATCATAACAGACCGTCAACCCCTTACGTTAATCACTCAATTAACGACAGCTCGTTAAATCGTTAACACTACGTTAGTCTTCACTTGACAATTCCTCCACTGCGTGAACTTCACTGTGACTGTTGCCTTTACACGTCCCTACGTTAATCACAACAATGTTCAACGAACAAGTGACCTCGTTAAGTAAATCGTGACCCCCGGTGACGTTAACTGACTTTAATTTTCACGGAATCCTTCACAGTACACAACGCCTTCCACCAAGGTCAAACTTGTTTACGGTTTACACACACAGTACAACACAGTACATCCTTGCCACTCACGGCAAAACTTGTAAATGACTTCCCCCAGTAAATTATCCACCAATAATTCACACTTTACCACAACACAACAGTAAAATATATAACCAAGGGAAATCTCCCTGTTACCACTTTTCACTGCTAAAAAAGGGAATCAAATTACAGCGAATACATACACGGCACATAGAAAAATAAGAAGTAAATAACTCACTTTACTCTACCTCTGAATGTGTCACTAGGTGTCTTCACACACGTCATAAATCCCAGTTGGGCCCAATCCTCAACTTGATGACAAACAGGGTAGACTCACACGTCTCCAATTCCCATTCACCTCCCCAGGTGGTCCCAGGGACAGAGGACAGACGGAACACTGGGGGCGAACCCAGTTTCAGAGTTTTATTACCCAAACGGAAACAGTGTACTTACATCAATGGTGTGGGGCCCCTCTTTCACTCACACATACACGTCAATCACACTCCCACTGCTGCTGCTGGATGATGACGTAGGCGTCCTCACTTCCTACATGTGGTCAGGTGGAGCACAGGATCCTAGACCACGGGGTTAGCTCTACACACACACAGAGTCCAGGATGGCGCAGACACACCGGCACAGGCAGCCAAGGTTGCGCACAACAGCAGGGATGCGGTACCACGCCCCTTCCACTTGACACGGTACCCCAGGATACGACGGTACACGGTGTTACACGGTACACGGTGTTACATGGTACACGAGACCCGAGAAAGTCCTTCACTGTTCCTCAGAATTATAACATTCGTTTCTCTGCCCGAAACGCTGCGCGTGCTAGTGGCTTTACAAGACTGTAATTACCATAATTGTATCCTCACATTCCTTATGTACATTCTTGTATATGCATAAATAAATAAATAAATAAAAACATTTAAGGTTTCTCTCATAACACTGAAACCTTTTCTGGCACGTCTCACAGCAGTATCTTCAAGCACAGATACGATCGACGGCGGATGTCACTTTTGTAGCCCGATAATTAACGCCTCACTCAGTCCAGCTCCTCTAAGATGGCGTCCCACAATTACGCGGCTAGATGACAAGTTCACACGGCTCGATACAAGCCCCTTTCCGATTACCGGATTCTTACGCACGGCACACAGAAAGATAGCAAGATGTAGGCATGACTTTAGTAACGTTGCAGGCGGTATTTCCCGATGCTTGGCCTAGCACGGGAAATACGTCGTCAGGGTGCAACGTCCAAGGTAAGAATGTCTTTCCCGCCAATATCATGCCTGGGGTACCATGCAGTACCCCTCAGCGTCTTGGCCAATCACAGTTCAGCATTTCTGAGGCCCCAGACCCTCAGCCAATCGCGCACCTGCCCCATGACGCTACCCCCTCTCACACGAGGTGGACTCGTGATAGGGGGGTGGTCTATGGCCGTTAACCCCCCATACCTCCCTCTCTACACTTGACTTGTACAAAAATTTCCCTGAAATCAACTCCCTCCTGTAATTTCCTTCACAGACCTGATACAGTGATCAGAATGACATGAATGGCTAGCAAAATGTCATGGGCTGTCCAACGACACCCAACACGACTGTGGAAAAGTTATATACAGAAAGTTGAATCACGGTGCACATCACTGGTGCACTATGCAATTTCGTACTTAATTCAGTGCACGAGAGAGCAGGGAAAATATGTCCCCTGACAACGAGCTCTCCCACCCGACCAACAAGTGTCAGCACCCTGTCCAGAGGTGCAGCCTGTGCGCACTGGACCATCACTACTCCATATGCAAGGCAACAGTCCATCACTGCTTGCTCTGTGATGGCAATCACCCTGCAATTTCCCTCCGCTGCCCCCGCAGACAGGAAATCATCAAGGCCCAGGATGAAGCCAAAAGAAACAACTCGTCTACCTCCTCGACCAGAGCCCCAAGCGTTCAACTCACCACCTTAGCTCTCACTAGTCGACCAGAAGACTTTCCGGTCCTACCAACATGTGGCTCCTCCCAGCAGGCGACACAGCCTTCTCATTGGGGAACCAAGGTCCCACAGGCTCCTTCACAGCCCCCTGCATCACGTGCAGGCATTATCCCTGGTCTTCTTAAACTAGCAGAAAGGCTTGCAGGACTAGACAACCAGCGCTTTGTCAGTGAACTAAACGCATTATACATAAATAATGGCCTGGCCCCCATCATAGCCACTAGCGTAAATCTCACTGCCTCCTCTACCACTCCGGAGACTACCACCAGGACGACCAGGTGGTCAATTTCAACTCCGACTCCAGAACTGCCCATGACCCGGGCGACACAAACAGAGGTAATTCCTTCTCCAGCTCCCAACACTCCTACCATCACTATCTCAGCAGCCGCGCTAGCAGACGTGCTGTCTACAAACGATAACAGCACCACCAGCGCTCCTGAAATAGCTACAACCACCAATCAACGGCACCTAAACCTACCTAAGGCTGCGAGGCGAAAGACAAAAACGCCCACTACGGAGGTTACGGACTCTTCAGAGGAGGAAATCATAGTAGGAGCTCCACCGCCGCATCACAAATACGACACCTACACGGTTCAAGACTTCCTCATGGAGGCCACGTCACCAAACTCTAACGACAGCACTGTTCAGCCAAAGTCGCAGGCAAAGAAAAAACGGAAAACCTAGAGGTCTACACTAACCCCACCAGCTCCATAACCGAACCGGTTATATATATATATATATATATATATATATATATATATATATATATATATATATATATTATATATATAT
>NC_091168.1:46949355-46961437 GCF_040958095.1 Procambarus clarkii | reverse complement strand
AAACTCTAACAACCTTTGTTCGACCATTCCTTCAGCTTGTCTAGGTCTTCTTGAAGCCTCAAACAGTCCTCTTCTGTTTTAATCCTTCTCATAATTTTAGCATCGTCCGCAAACATTGAGAGAATGAATTACCCTCCGGGTCATTTACATATACAAAACAAGATAGGACCGAGTACAGAGCCCTGTGGGACTCCACTGGTGACTTCACGCCAATCGGAGGTCCTCACCCCTCCCGTACTCTCTGCTTCCTATTGCTTAGATACTCCCTTATCCACTGGAGCACCTTACCAGCTACACCTGCCTGTCTCTCCAGCTTATGTACTCTTATGCGGTACTGTGTCAAAGGCTTTCCGACAATTCAAGAAAATGCAGTCCGCCCAGCCCTCTCTTTCTTGCTTAATCTGTGTCACCTGATCGTAGAATTCTATCAAGCCTGTAAGGCAAGATTTACCCTCCCTGAATCCATGTTGGCGATTTGTCACAAAGTCCCTTCTCTCCAGATGTGTTACCAGGTTTTTTCTCACGATCTTCTCCATCACCTTGCATGGTATACAAGTCAAGGACACTGGCCTGTAGTTCAGTGCCTCTTGTCTGTCGCCCTTTTTGTATATTGGACCACATTCGCCGTCTTCCATATTTCTGGTAGGTCTCCCGTCTCTAGTGACTTACTATACACTATGGAGAGTGGCAAGCAAAGTGCCTCTGCACACTCTTTCAGTACCCATGGTGAGATCCCATCTGGACCAAGAGCCTTTCTAACATCCAGATCCAGCAGGTGTCTCTTGACCTCTCTCGTAATTTCGAACTCCTCCAAGGCCGCCTGGTTTACCTCCCTTTCTCCTAGCACAGTGACCTCACCCTGTTCTATTGTGAAGACCTCCTGGAACCTCTTGTTGAGTTCCTCACACACCTCTCTGTCATTCTCTGTATACCTGTCCTCTCCTGTTCTAAGTTTCAATGCCTGTTCTTTCACTGTTGTTTTCCTTCTGATGTTACTGTGGAGTAGCTTTGGTTCGGTCTTGGCTTTGTTTGCTATATCATTTTCAAAATTTTTCTCTGCTTCTCTTCTCACCCTGACGTACTCATTCTGCTTTCTGGTGTTCTGTTATTCCGGAAGTTCCTAAACGCCTTTTTGTTCAGTTTCTTCGCTTCCATACATGCCCTATTATACCATGGATTCTTCTGTTGCTTCTCGGATTTTTCCCTTTGGGCCGGGATGAACCTGTTTACTGCCTCCTGACACTTTTGGGTAACATAGTCCATCATACCCTGTACAGACTTGTCTCTGAGGTCTGTGTCCCAAGGTATTTCACTTAGGAAACTTCTCATCTGTTCATAATTCCCCTTTCGGTATGCCAGCCTTTTGATTCCTAGTTCTTTTTGGGGGAGATAAGTCCTAGCTCTACCAGGTACTCAAAGTTCAATACACTGTGGTCACTCATTCCCAAGGGCGCTTCCATCTTAACTTCCCTTATATCCCATTCATTTAGGGTAAATATCAAATCAAGCATTGCTGGTTCATCTTCTCCTCTCATTCTTGTTGGTTCTTTGGTGTGCTGGCTTAGAAAGTTTCTTGTTGCCACGTCCAGCAGCTTAGCTCTCCATGTTTCTGGTCCTCCATGCGGGTCTCTGTTCTTCCAATCTATCTTCCCATGGTTGAAGTCTCCCATAATTAGTAGTCCAGATCCATTACTGCTAGCAACAGAAGCTGCTCTTTCTATTATGTTAATGGTGGCCATGTTGTTTCTATCATATTCCTGTCTAGGTCTTCTGTCATTTGGTGGTGGATTATATATGACTGCGACTATAATTTTTTCCCTCCATTTGTTACAGTACCTGCTATGTAGTCACTGAAACCTTCACAGCCCTGAATATCCATCTCCTCAAAATCCCAGCCTTTTCTTACCAGCAGAGCTACACCACCCCCACCTCTTCTTCCCTCTCTTTCCTCATAACATAATAGTCCTGTGGGAACACTGCATTTGTTATCGTTTTCGTGATCTTTGTTTCTGTGAGGGCTATTATGTCTGGGTTTTCCTCTAGTACCAGTTCTCCAAGCTCATTTGCTTTATTTGTAATTCCATCTATGTTAGTGTACATCGCTTTGAGGCTCACTTTCTTCTGTCCCTTCTCAAATCGCCTCTTGGTGAGTGTTCTGCTGGTGGGGGAGGCTGTTCCATGGGTGTGAGGACCTGTGAGGTGGATAACAGGGTCTCAGAGGATACTGGGATGAGGGGCGGGGGATCCAGTGAAGGGGAGAGACAGGGAGGGTATGGGGTGAAAGGGGAGGGAGGACGGGAAGGAAAGGGGGGGAGGGAGGACTCGGGAGGAGGGGAGGGGTAGAAGGGTGGGGATTGGGTGTGGGGGAGGGAGATTTGGCTGAACATTTGAGTGGGGCAGGGAGGGTTTGGGGTAGGGGGGTTTTCTATGCAGAGGAGGGAGGCGGGGTTGTCCTCCCTTCTGGTGTTACTGGGTAGCTGGTTGTGGGTTCCCCCCTCGCCTCTGGGGTGTTGTGTTGGGAGCAGTGACTTCCTGGTTTTCCCCTCTCGCCCTGCGCCTCTTCCTTGCTTCTGCCGCCACGGCTCTCTCCTCCCTTGTCATGTCTCTCTGGAGGAATACATTTTTTTTATTTTCCCAAGTTTTTCAGGGAGCTCTTCCTTGATAGGATCTTCTCCTTTGTGTTCTCGTTTGCAAACACTATCTTTATCATTCGGTCTCGGTCTTTGTTGTACCGGCCTAGCCTGAAAACCTTCTCAATGCTATGCTCAGCCCCTTCCATGTCTAGTGCCTTTAGTACTTCATTCACTGCTGCTTTGTCCTTGTCACTCCACTCTGTCCTATTAGATCCTTCCTGCTCCTTAATACCCACAGCAACCACTGATCTGTTCCTTTCCAGCAGTTGACTAGTGGAGCGTGCCGCCTCCTGCGAGGTGGCTGCTTTCATGGCCACCTCCATCACTGCAGTCATTACTTCAGAGTTATTTTTTTTTAGTATTTCCGCAAATGTTGCATTTATTGTGGCATTCTCATCCAGAAAACTATTACCACCTTCTCCCTGGGTGGTTTTCTGATTCTCAGCCTCGATACCATTCTCTTTGAGGGCTCTAATCTCCTCCTTTGCTGCTGTCAGCTCTCTTTTCAGGTTGCTTATTTCGTTCTTCATTTCCTGCATCATTTCTTGCATCTCACTCTTGATGCCCTCCAGAAACTGGGCGAACATTTCCTTCATCTCGTCACCTTGGCTCTTTCCTGTTCCCCTGCGACCTCTGGCTGCCATGCTTGACCCTGTTGGGATGGGGGAGGGAGAGAGAGAGAGAGAGGAAGAGAGAGAGAAAGAGAGAGAGAGAAAGGGAGTGATAAAGGGAGAGATAAATGGGTGGGTGGGGGGGGATCCGACCCTTCCACTGAAGTGAGAAGAAAGTAGAAGGGGAGGGGGGGGGAGATGGAGAGAGAGGCGGGAGGGAGAGAGAGGAGAGGGAGAGAGTGGGTGAGGGAGAGAGTGGGTGAGGGAGAGAGCGGGTGAGGGAGAGAGCGGGTGAGGGAGAGAGCGGGTGAGGGAGAGAGGGGGGGAGGTGTGTGTGTGTGTGTGGGCAGAGAGGGAGGGGGAAGGAAAGAGAGGGAGGGAGAGGGGGAGGGAGGGAAGGAAGAGAGGGAGGGGGAGAGGGGAGGGAGGGGAAGGAAAGAGAGGGAGGGAGAGGGGGAGGGAGGGGGAAAAGAGGGAGGGAGAGGGGGAGGGAGGGGGAAGGAAAGAGAGGGAGGGAGAGGGGGAGGGAGGGGAAGAAAGAGAGGGAGGAGAGGGGAGGGAGGGGGAGGGAGGGAGAGAAGGAGAGAGAGAAGGAGAGAGAGAGAGAGAGAGAGAGAGAGAGAGAGAGAGAGAGAGAGAGAGAGAGAGAGAGAGAGAGAGAGAGAGAGCAGGAGAGAGAGAGCAGGAGAGAGAGAGCAGGAGAGAGATAGTGGGAGGGGGAGAGAGGGAGTGGGAGAGAGGGAGAGTGGGGAGGGGAAGAGTGTGTGTATGGGCGATGCGGGGGACTGGGGGGGGGCGGAGATGGCGACTAAGTCAGGTCAGGTCCGATGGTGGGGTCAAGAGAGGGGGGGGATAGTAAGGTCCTATCCCAGGTGTTAATGCCTTTTCCCCTGACTGGACAATTGTGTGTGTGTGTGTGTGTGTGCACGTGTGTGTGTGTCTGTTTTAGCGTGTGCACACTTGTGTGCGTGTATACGTACGTGGGCGGGCGTGCTTGTATGTGTCAAGATATCCCTTATGCGTTACCTCTGCCTAAATGAGCCACTCTGAGATTTTTAAATATATATGATATCCTGAACGAGAATTTGATAATCTTTTACCTCAATCTGTACACCTGATTAATTGACCAGAGAGGGGTACATACCAGTCTGCCTCCCGCTCACACAACCAAATGAGTAATCGATGTATGATGACGATGGTTATCCGTCGTTGTCTCCCACTAGGCGATTCACTAAGTGCTGGTAGATTGATGAGGTCGGTTCTTCTCTGTCTTGGTTTTGTTGTGCGATGGAGATGGGGAGAGGCCTGCCAAGAGTCTTTTGAGAAGACCAAGAAACTGTTGACGGAGGCCCCGGTATTAATATCCCCAGATTTCTCAGCCGGATTCATCCTGTACGTAGACGCCAGCGAGGTTGGGATAGGGGCCATGTTGGCTCAAAAGAGGAGTGAGATACACAGGCCAGTAGCTTTCTACTCTAAGAAGTTTGTGAAATACCAGCGGGCCTATAGTACCGTTGAGAAAGAGGCATTGCGCTAGTTATGGCCCTGAAGCACTTCGATGTGTACGTGGGAGGAGGGGCGAGACCTGTTCTGGTGTTCACAGATCACAACCCTCTCACCTTTTTGTACAAAATGAGGAACTCCAACCAACGTCTGACGAGGTGGGCGTTGCTACTGCAAGAGTACCGGCTGGACATCAAGCACATCAGGGGGGAAGGGACAACGTTGGTTGTCAGATGCCCTGTCCCGTATACACTAACAAGACATGACTCTTATTTTAAGGGGAGGGGTATGTGACGTGTTCCCCCCCTTATATTTCTCCCACGCCTGCTATAAGAGTCATGTCCACTTTACCCGAGCGTTCTCTATGTCGCAGGCATCAGTTTGATATATGGGGGAGGATGTAGTGTTCTCGGAGGTGGCCGAGAAATTTATCAAAGAAGAGTATTTTGGCCTGTGGTTTAGGCCCTTTAGGAAGCCAATATGGCACTGGCTCTTCTGTTTTGCCGCCAAAACTATGTGACGTCAGTGACACCGGATGTGGTCACCGACAGCGATGTGGCACAGGGAGCCAATGAAAACCTACCATGGCGAATGTGACGTCACGAAGGAAGGGGGTCCGGTCAGAGCAACCACGGCGGTGCCATCAGTCTGACACGACACGTCAAGGTGGTTGGACGTACGAAGATTGGTCCTGTCAGTTTGACAGTTGTTTCCCGCTCCCGTGGATTTTACGTGTCACCCGAAGTCTGCCAGTACTCTGTGAAGTCTTCCTTCGTTCATGTGTTGGACCAGAGAGGAAAATCGACGGGATATTGAGCAACAAGGGCTCTAGGACAGGTACTGTGGCAAGAAAGAAGTGAAGTCTGTGCAGTGACGTATGCGACGTCCTGAGGCAGTTCACCCGTTTGTGACGGCGTAGTGGCTGGACCGAGCCACCGGGAAAGCAGTGGAAGAAGAAAACTATTCGAGAATCCGAACGACTGCAGCCGTAGCTGGGAGGAGAAGTTTACGGCCGGGAGACCGACTCCAACCCTACAAGAAAGTCAAGGAGGAGCACAGACCTGCAGTGAGAAGGCACGGAGACGACTCGCTTATGGTGGGACGTTGATTGAGTTCCTGGAGGACACGACAGTGTGTGTGTGGGGGCGTTCCCTACACGAGGCAGGAGCCAGGACCAGGAGCTACAAACTCAACTCTCACCGGAGGATAGGTGGAAGTAGGTGATACTAGTTTCCCTCCCAATTCCTCTTTAGTCAGCTATATTATTTAGCCTGAGTATTTTGTATGTCGTGAGCAAGGCTCACCTATGTCACGTAAGGCACAAGTGTGCAGTGGGACTATAAAGAGTACTCACGATATTTATGATTATTATTGGTGTATGCAGGCACCCGGAGAAATTGATGAATTTACTGTGCTGATAATGTCTTTAATGAGAGTTTGATATGATCATATAGTGAGAGAATATATATAAATATGCCAGTATTTGGAATTAGGCTATGTGCCCAGTAACTATGTTATTTCCATTATTAATGTCTATGACTCATCCATATATATATATATATATGTCTATGCTCGTGTATTGAATAATCATTCATGTGTGCAGTGATTAATTGTGTTATCGCCCACGGAAGGAATTACTGAGAACTCCAGTGATATATACTTGCATACGTTATCATTAAATGAAGGGCAGTGTGTAATACCATGACAGTGAATTATTGTCACCTTTAATATAGAAATGTTTGATTGAGCCCAAGATCAGTGTAGCGAAGTATTTACGTGCTATTGGTCGCAAATATTGTGTGTTCGAACTTCTAGTGATCTTTGAGAACTTAAAGAAACAGAGGCGCGTGACGCCAGGGGAAACAAGCAATAAACATTCGCGTGGGGGGAGTCGCCCAGCTGATTTTGACAGTGACGTGAGGGGGGAGCATTGCCGGCTTGGCGAGTTCAGGATTATATTTGTGGGAACGAGCGGCTCCCGTCTGAAACAGCTGTTTGCTTATTGATATAATCTTGTGATGTCTTTGAATGAGTTTTAAGTAAAATACAAAGTACATTGGTGTTTATATCATCCCCTCCATATTTCTTGTGGCTATATAATACCTGAAAGCAGAGAGCGATAGAAGTAAATACCTGCCTGATATCAGACATATTGAGTGTGTTCTTGCCACTGTTACCACCATTCAACAAAACCACTGACGTGTTACTGGACACCGAAAACACCAGTTGGCGACCTTGTGTTTAGTAGTAGAGCCCTATGTTGGGGCGGGCATACAACAGTTAAGTGAACAAGTTGTGTTCCCACTTCTTCTCGATCAGAGGCCGGTTGGGATTGACTGGGATACTCTCCTGGCGTACAGTGGCGCCGCAAGGATAGAGTGAAGACCCGCAGGGCTACGGTGAGTGACCTTGAGTATACTGGTGCTCGCCCAGGAACCCTGACAATATATATATATTTATATATATATATATATATATATATATATATATATATATATATGTATATATATATATATATTATACATATGTATATATATATATGTATATATATATATATATATATATATATATATATATATATATATATATATATATATATATATATATATATATATATATATATATATATATATATATATATATATATATATATATATATAAATTCTAACACAAATTTTCTCGATCTTTCTTATGTTTCTTTTCACTGTTGATGGTAATTGAAAAATCTATTCTCCAAAATTCATTTTTATTTCTAGTCTGACGCGACACTTTAGTACGTTTCGTAAAACTTATTTCATTTTCAAAGAGACACACACACAACTATAACTGAATAGAGCTTAAACATCTTCGATTTTTTATACCTGCATTTGGGTGAGGTGATATGTTACAACAGTTTTTGGATGAGGTGAAAACAAACTTTCAACACAAGACAGAACACGAAACAATGGGTATTGAAGGTAAGAATGGAAGTAATTGCAGAGGGCCTATTGGCCCATATTTCGTGATGCTTCTTTATTGGAGCGGAGTCTTGAAGTGGGTAGAATATAGTTGTGCATTAATTGGCTGTTGATTGCTGGTGTTGACTTCTTGATGTGTAGTGCCTCGCAGATGTCAAGCCGCCTACTATCGCTGTATCTATCGATGATTTCTGTGTTGTTTGCTAAGATTTCTCTGGTGATGGTTTGGTTGTGGGAAGAGATTATATGTTCCTTAATGGAGCCCTGTTGCTTATGCATCGTTACTCGTCTGGAAAGAGATGTTGTTGTCTCGCCTATATACTGAGTTTTTTTTAGGCTTACAGTCCCCAAAAGGGCATTTGAAGGCATAGACTACGTTGGTCTCTTTTAAATATTCAATTTGTATTTAATATTTACATTGTTTTAAAATTTAAAGAAATTTACCTTTTTAAACACAAAGGTGTGAGAACGTTTCAAATTAGGCTCAAAGGTTTCATAAAAGATTCAAATTGGTATATGAATGGTTTAAGAATGATTCATGTTAGGATTTATAGGCGTTACAACGTTTCAAATTAATGTTAGATACGTAGGTTTTGGTTATAAGTTTTGGAAACCTATTTAATTCCACACAAAAAACTGTATCTAATGCGTGAAAACAAACGTTTCCACTACTTTGTAACGCTTTCCAGGAACGTTGTGGAAACTTAAAATTGTTTGCTGGGAAGAAGTTAGGAGCAGTGCAAGCTCATGTGAAGTTAGAAGCAGAGCAAGCTCATAAGGAGCTAGAAGTAGAGAAAACCTATAAGAAGTTAGAAGCAGAGCAAGCTCATAAGAAGTTAGAAGATGAGCAAGCTCGTAAGAAGTTAGAGGCAGAGTAACCTACGAAGAAACTGTCTCTGCCAACAGTACAGATTCGGAAGGACGTTTCAAATTGAAGATTTTGAGGGACACAGCGGCTCTTCAGTCAATAATATTGAAATCAGCTGTGCCTAACATTACCTACACCGGGAAACCGTCCTTATCACTGACCTCACTGCTACCACTGCTTATCCTCTCGCCAGAGTCCACCTGGATTGTCCTTTCGTGACCGATGAAGTCCAAGTCACCATCAGGGAAAAGTTTTTTCTCATGTCAGGGGTACAACTTCTCCTGGGCAACGACTTGGCCGAAGATTTGCAACCTTCCAACCTGATCATCATGGACAAACCCCAGGTATGTGACTCTGTAGTGGAAACCCCCATCTTGAAGTATGTTCCTGAGTAAGCAGAGTTCCTGCTGAGTAAGCAGAGCAAGCTCATAAGAAGTTAGAAGATGAGCAAACTTGTAAGAAGTTAGAGGCAGAGTAACCTACGAAGAAATTAAATGCAGAGCAAGCTCATAAGAAGCTAGAAGTAGAGCAACCTATAAGAAGTTAGAAGCAGAGCAAGCTCATAAGATGTTAGAAGATGAGTAAGCTCATACGAAGTTAGAGGCAGAGTAACATCCTAAGAAATTAGAAGCACAGTAAGCTCATGATAAGTTAGAAGCAGAGCAAGCTCATAAGAAGTTAAAAGCATAGCAAGCTCATAAGATGTGTGAAGCAGGGTAAGCTCATAGAAAGCTCATCAGAAGTTAGAAGCAGAGCAAGCTCATGTGAAGTTAGAAGTAGAGCAAGCTCATAAGAAAATAATATAAGATCAAGCTCATATGATGTTAGAGGCAGAATATGCTCTTAACAGGTTAGAAACAGAATAACTTCATAAGAAGTTAGAAGCAGAGCAAGCTCATATGAATTTAGAAACAGAGTATGCTCAATAGAAGTTAGAAGCAGAGAAAGCACATTAGAAGTTAGAAGCAAAGCAAGTTCATATGAAGTTAGATGCAGAGCAAGCTCATATGCAGTTAGAAGCAGAGTTAGCTCATAAGAAGACAGAAGAAGAGTAAACTCATAAGAGGTTTGAGGCAGAGTAACCTCCTAAGAAGTTATAAGCAGAGCAAGCCCATATGAAGTTAGAGGAAAAGTAACCTCCTAAGAAGTTAGAAGCAGAGCAAGCTCACATGAAGTTATAACAAAGTAAGCTGAATAAAAGTTAAAAGCAGATGAAGCTCATAAGAAGTTAGAAGCAGAGCAAGCTCATATGAAGTTAGATGAAGAGCAAGCTCATATGCAGTTAGAAGCAGAGTAAGCTCTTAAAAAATTAGAAGCAGAGCAAACTCATAAGAAGCTAAAAGCCCAACAAGCTCATATGAAATTAGAAGCATAGGTAGCTCTAAGAAGTTAGAGGCAGAGGAAGCCTGCTAAGGAGTTACAAGCAGAGTAGGCTCATAAAAGTTAGAATCAGAGCAAGCTCATAATAAGTTTAACGCAGGCTAAGCTCATAAAAAGTTAAAAGCAGAGCAAGCTCATAAGAAGTTAAAAGCAGAGTGACCTCCTAAGAATTTAGAAGCAGAGCTAGCTCGTAAGACGCTAGAAGCAGACCAAGCTCATAAGAAGTTAGATGCAGAGCAAGCACATACGAACGAACTTAGAAGCAGAGTAAGCTCATAAGAAGTTAGAAGCAGATCAAGCTCATATTAAGTTAAAAGCAGAGCAAGATCATAAGAAGTTGGAAGCAGAGCAAGATGATAAGAAGTTAGAAGCAAAGTCAGCTTATAAGAAAATAGAAGCAGATCAAGCTCATATGAAGTTAGAAGCTAAACAAGCACGTATTAAGTTAGAAACAGAGCAAAATCTTAAGAAGTTGGAAGCAGAGCAAGATCGTAAGAAGTTAGAAGCAAAATCAGCTCATAAGAAATTAGGAGCAGATCAAGCTCATATGAAGTTACAAGCAGAGCAAGCTCATATGAAGTTAGAAGCCGAGCAAAATTATAAGTAGTTGGAAGCAGACCAAGCTCATAAGAAGTTAGAAGCAGAGTAAGCTCAAATTAAGTTAGAAGCAGAGCAAGCTCATAAGAAGTTAGAAGCATAACAAGCTCATTTGAAGTTAAAAGCATAGTAAGCTAATATGAAGTTATAAGCAGAGCAAGCTTATAAGAAGTTAGAAGCAGAGATAGCACATTAGAATTTACAAGTAGTGCCAGTTCATAAGAAGTTAGAGGAATATTAACCTCCTAGGAACTTAAGAAGCAGAGCAAGCTCATGTGAAGTTAGAAGCAGAGTTAGCTCAAAATAAGTTAGAGGCAGAGAAACCTCCTAAGAAGTTAGGAGCAGAGCAAGCTCATAAGAAGTTAGAAGCAGAGCAAGCTCATAAGAAGTTAGAAGCATAGCAAGCTCATAAGATATGTGAAGCAGGGTAAGTTCATTAGAAGCTCATCAGAAGTTAGAAGCAGAGCAAACTCATGTGAAGTTAAAAGCAGAGTAAGCTGATAAGAAGTTAGAAGTAGAGCAAGCCCATCATAAGTTAGAAGCAGGGCAAGCCCATAAGAAGTTAGAAGATGAGTAAGATCATAAGAAGTAAGAGACAGAGTAACATCCCAGGAAATAATAAGCAGAGTAAGCTCATGAGAATTTAGAAGCAGAGCAAGCTCATAAGAAGTTAGTTACATAGCAAGCTCATAAGGTGTGTGAAGCAGGGTTAGCTCATAAGAAGTTAGAGGCGGAGAAACCTCCTAAGAAGTTAGAAGCAAAGCATGCTCATATGAAGTTAGGAGCAGAGTAAGCTCATGAGAAGTTAGAAGCAGAGGAACCTCCTGCGAAGTTAGAAGTAGAGCAGGCCAATATGAAGTTAGAAGCAGAGTAAGATCTTTAGAAGTTAGATGCAGAGCAAACTCATATGGAGTTAGAAGCAGAGCAAGCTCATATGTAGTAAGAAGCAGATTAGGGTCATAAGAAGTTAGAAGCAGATCAATCTCATTAGAAGTTAGAAACAATGCAAGCTCATATGAAGTTAGAAGCAGAGCAACATCATAAGAAGTTAGAAGCAGAGCAACATCATAAGAAGTTAGAAGCAAAGTGAGCTCATAAGAAGCTAGAAGTAGAGCAAGCCCATTATAAGTTAGTATCAGGGCAAGCCCATTAGAAGTTAGATGAGTAAGCTCATAAGAAGTTAGAGGCAGAGTAACATCCTAAGAAATTAGAAGCAGAGTAAGCTCATTAGAAGTTAGAAGCAGAGCAAGCTCATAAGAAGTTAGTTTACATAGCAAGCTCATAAGATGTGTGAAGCAGGGTATGCTCATTAGAAGTTAGAGGTGGAGTAACATCCTAAGAAGTTAGAAGCAAAGCAACATCATAAGAAGTTAGAAGGAGACCAAGCTCATATGAAGTAAGAAGCGGAGTAAGCTCATAAGAAGTTTGAAGCAGAGCATGCTCATATGAAGTAAGAAGTAGAGCATGCTCATAAGAAATTAGAAGCAGAGCAAGCTCATATGAAGTTAGAAGCAGAGTAAGCTCATATGAAGT
>NC_091168.1:46924355-46944355 GCF_040958095.1 Procambarus clarkii | reverse complement strand
GACGACGACGTTTCGGTCCGTCCTGGACCATTCTCAAGTCGATTCAAGATGGGGAACCAAGGTCCCACAGGCTCCTTCACAGGCCCCTGCATCACGTGCAGGCATTATCCGTGGTCTTCTTAAACTAGCGGAAAGGCTTGCAGGACCAGACAACCAGCGCTTTGTCAGTGAACTAAACGCATTATACATAAACAATGGCCTGGCCCCCATCATAGCCACTAGCGTAAATCTTACTGCCTCTTCTATCACTCCGGAGACTACCACCAGGACGACCAGGTGGTCAACTTCAACACCGACTCCAGAACCGCCCGTGACCCGGGCGACACAAACAGAGGTAATTCCTTCTCCAGCTCCCAACACTCCTACCATCACTATCTCAGCAGCCGCGCTAGCAGACGTGCTGTCTACAAACGATAACAGCACCACCAGCGCTCCTGAAATAGCTACAACCACCAATCAACGGCACCTAAACCTACCTAAGGCTGCGAGGCGAAAGACAAAAACGCCCACTACGGAGGTTACGGACTCTTCAGACGAGGAAATCATAGTAGGAGCTCCACCGCCGCATCACAAATACGACACCTACACGGTTCAAGACTTCCTCATGGAGGCCACGTCACCAAACTCTAACGACAGCACTGCTCAGCCAAAGTCGCAGGCAAAGAAAAAACGGAAAACCTAGAGGTCTACACTAACCCCACCAGCTCCATAACTGGTATAGCCAGCCCTCCAGGCTGAAAACCATCATGAAGACCCCCCATCCATCACCACATCTCTAGTATCAGCCACTGATACAGATAATGGTTCCAAAGAGCCTCCACTTACGAGCTCACCATAGCCCGTGCTACTGGAACTTATCGTTCTGAGTAGCGAATCTTAAACAACAACAAGTGTTAACACACACAGGACGGGAGAGACATCTCCTGCCAACACATCACAGGGCGCAGTATGGTCACAATGCGACTCAAACGTCTTAAGGTCAGAGCTACTCCACTTGACGGTCATGCTATCGGAAGAAGCAATACTTTAAAGGTCCTGAAGGACGTAACTGTCCTCAAACCCGCTGACATTGGTCAGGAAGGTGAAGATATCGTGCTCTACTTTTCATGTGAAGAGGAGCTAGAAAAACTCCTCACTAACGATGCCTTTCTTCGCAAAGAGCACTACCTACATCCTCACTTCCCACGTCAGTTCCTGGCCGGAAGAACTATTTTTACCAGCAGGACTACCCGGTGGATCGCTGAGCGACCTCAACATCATATCATAAACAATATCGAGGACGAAAATCCAAACCTGTCGGTATTCAACCTAGAGTTCTGCAACACCGACAAAACATCAATGAAGATTACGTTCACCACCATAGCTGCGGCCACCCAGGCTGCCACACAAGAATTCTACTGCTTCGGCCTAAAAATACCACCCCACCAAATAAAAGAGGAACGATACCATGAGATCCAGCAGTGCTTTAAGTGCTACGAGCTCTCCCACCCGACCAACAAGTGTCAGCACCCTGTCCAGAGGTGCAGCCTGTGCGCACTGGACCATCACTACTCCATATGCAAGGCAACAGTCCATCACTGCTTGCTCTGTGATGGCAATCACCCTGCAATTTCCTACCGCTGCCCCCGCAGACAGGAAATCATCAAAGCCCAGGTTGAAGCCAAAAGAAACAACTCGTCTACCTCCTCGACCAGAGCCCCAAGCGTTCAACTCATCACCTTAGCTCTCACTAGTCGACCAGAAGACTTTCCGGTCCTACCAACATGTGGCTCCTCCCAGCAGGCGACACAGCCTTCTCATTGGGGAACCAAGGTCCCACAGGCTCCTTCACAGCCCCCTGCATCACGTGCAGGCATTATCCCTGGTCTTCTTAAACTAGCGGAAAGGCTTGCAGGACCAGACAACCAGCGCTTTGTCAGTGAACTAAACGCATTATACATAAACAATGGCCTGGCCCCCATCATAGCCACTAGCGTAAATCTCACTGCCTCCTCTACCACTCCGGAGACTACCACCAGGACGACCAGGTGGTCAACTTCAACACCGACTCCAGAACCGCCCATGACCCGGGCGACACAAACAGAGGTAATTCCTTCTCCAGCTCCCAACACTCCTACCATCACTATCTCAGCAGCCGCGCTAGCAGACGTGCTGTCTACAAACGATAACAGCACCACCAGCGCTCCTGAAATAGCTACAACCACCAATCAACGGCACCTAAACCTACCTAAGGCTGCGAGGCGAAAGACAAAAACGCCCACTACGGAGGTTACGGACTCTTCAGACGAGGAAATCATAGTAGGAGCTCCACCGCCGCATCACAAATACGACACCTACACGGTTCAAGACTTCCTCATGGAGGCCACGTCACCAAACTCTAACGACAGCACTGCTCAGCCAAAGTCGCAGGCAAAGAAAAAACGGAAAACCTAGAGGTCTACACTAACCCCACCAGCTCCATAACTGGTATAGCCAGCCCTCCAGGCTGAAAACCATCATGAAGACCCCCCATCCATCACCACATCTCTAGTATCAGCCACTGATACAGATAATGGTTCCAAAGAGCCTCCACTTACGAGCTCACCATAGCCCGTGCTACTGGAACTTATCGTTCTGAGTAGCGAATCTTAAACAACAACAAGTGTTAACACACACAGGACGGGAGAGACATCTCCTGCCAACACATCACAGGGCGCAGTATGGTCACAATGCGACTCAAACGTCTTAAGGTCAGAGCTACTCCACTTGACGGTCATGCTATCGGAAGAAGCAATACTTTAAAGGTCCTGAAGGACGTAACTGTCCTCAAACCCGCTGACATTGGTCAGGAAGGTGAAGATATCGTGCTCTACTTTTCATGTGAAGAGGAGCTAGAAAAACTCCTCACTAACGATGCCTTTCTTCGCAAAGAGCACTACCTACATCCTCACTTCCCACGTCAGTTCCTGGCCGGAAGAACTATTTTTACCAGCAGGACTACCCGGTGGATCGCTGAGCGACCTCAACATCATATCATAAACAATATCGAGGACGAAAATCCAAACCTGTCGGTATTCAACCTAGAGTTCTGCAACACCGACAAAACATCAATGAAGATTACGTTCACCACCATAGCTGCGGCCACCCAGGCTGCCACACAAGAATTCTACTGCTTCGGCCTAAAAATACCACCCCACCAAATAAAAGAGGAACGATACCATGAGATCCAGCAGTGCTTTAAGTGCTACGAGCTCTCCCACCCGACCAACAAGTGTCAGCACCCTGTCCAGAGGTGCAGCCTGTGCGCACTGGACCATCACTACTCCATATGCAAGGCAACAGTCCATCACTGCTTGCTCTGTGATGGCAATCACCCTGCAATTTCCTACCGCTGCCCCCGCAGACAGGAAATCATCAAAGCCCAGGTTGAAGCCAAAAGAAACAACTCGTCTACCTCCTCGACCAGAGCCCCAAGCGTTCAACTCATCACCTTAGCTCTCACTAGTCGACCAGAAGACTTTCCGGTCCTACCAACATGTGGCTCCTCCCAGCAGGCGACACAGCCTTCTCATTGGGGAACCAAGGTCCCACAGGCTCCTTCACAGCCCCCTGCATCACGTGCAGGCATTATCCCTGGTCTTCTTAAACTAGCGGAAAGGCTTGCAGGACCAGACAACCAGCGCTTTGTCAGTGAACTAAACGCATTATACATAAACAATGGCCTGGCCCCCATCATAGCCACTAGCGTAAATCTCACTGCCTCCTCTACCACTCCGGAGACTACCACCAGGACGACCAGGTGGTCAACTTCAACACCGACTCCAGAACCGCCCATGACCCGGGCGACACAAACAGAGGTAATTCCTTCTCCAGCTCCCAACACTCCTACCATCACTATCTCAGCAGCCGCGCTAGCAGACGTGCTGTCTACAAACGATAACAGCACCACCAGCGCTCCTGAAATAGCTACAACCACCAATCAACGGCACCTAAACCTACCTAAGGCTGCGAGGCGAAAGACAAAAACGCCCACTACGGAGGTTACGGACTCTTCAGACGAGGAAATCATAGTAGGAGCTCCACCGCCGCATCACAAATACGACACCTACACGGTTCAAGACTTCCTCATGGAGGCCACGTCACCAAACTCTAACGACAGCACTGCTCAGCCAAAGTCGCAGGCAAAGAAAAAACGGAAAACCTAGAGGTCTACACTAACCCCACCAGCTCCATAACTGGTATAGCCAGCCCTCCAGGCTGAAAACCATCATGAAGACCCCCCATCCATCACCACATCTCTAGTATCAGCCACTGATACAGATAATGGTTCCAAAGAGCCTCCACTTACGAGCTCACCATAGCCCGTGCTACTGGAACTTATCGTTCTGAGTAGCGAATCTTAAACAACAACAAGTGTTAACACACACAGGACGGGAGAGACATCTCCTGCCAACACATCACAGGGCGCAGTATGGTCACAATGCGACTCAAACGTCTTAAGGTCAGAGCTACTCCACTTGACGGTCATGCTATCGGAAGAAGCAATACTTTAAAGGTCCTGAAGGACGTAACTGTCCTCAAACCCGCTGACATTGGTCAGGAAGGTGAAGATATCGTGCTCTACTTTTCATGTGAAGAGGAGCTAGAAAAACTCCTCACTAACGATGCCTTTCTTCGCAAAGAGCACTACCTACATCCTCACTTCCCACGTCAGTTCCTGGCCGGAAGAACTATTTTTACCAGCAGGACTACCCGGTGGATCGCTGAGCGACCTCAACATCATATCATAAACAATATCGAGGACGAAAATCCAAACCTGTCGGTATTCAACCTAGAGTTCTGCAACACCGACAAAACATCAATGAAGATTACGTTCACCACCATAGCTGCGGCCACCCAGGCTGCCACACAAGAATTCTACTGCTTCGGCCTAAAAATACCACCCCACCAAATAAAAGAGGAACGATACCATGAGATCCAGCAGTGCTTTAAGTGCTACGAGCTCTCCCACCCGACCAACAAGTGTCAGCACCCTGTCCAGAGGTGCAGCCTGTGCGCACTGGACCATCACTACTCCATATGCAAGGCAACAGTCCATCACTGCTTGCTCTGTGATGGCAATCACCCTGCAATTTCCTACCGCTGCCCCCGCAGACAGGAAATCATCAAAGCCCAGGTTGAAGCCAAAAGAAACAACTCGTCTACCTCCTCGACCAGAGCCCCAAGCGTTCAACTCATCACCTTAGCTCTCACTAGTCGACCAGAAGACTTTCCGGTCCTACCAACATGTGGCTCCTCCCAGCAGGCGACACAGCCTTCTCATTGGGGAACCAAGGTCCCACAGGCTCCTTCACAGCCCCCTGCATCACGTGCAGGCATTATCCCTGGTCTTCTTAAACTAGCGGAAAGGCTTGCAGGACCAGACAACCAGCGCTTTGTCAGTGAACTAAACGCATTATACATAAACAATGGCCTGGCCCCCATCATAGCCACTAGCGTAAATCTCACTGCCTCCTCTACCACTCCGGAGACTACCACCAGGACGACCAGGTGGTCAACTTCAACACCGACTCCAGAACCGCCCATGACCCGGGCGACACAAACAGAGGTAATTCCTTCTCCAGCTCCCAACACTCCTACCATCACTATCTCAGCAGCCGCGCTAGCAGACGTGCTGTCTACAAACGATAACAGCACCACCAGCGCTCCTGAAATAGCTACAACCACCAATCAACGGCACCTAAACCTACCTAAGGCTGCGAGGCGAAAGACAAAAACGCCCACTACGGAGGTTACGGACTCTTCAGACGAGGAAATCATAGTAGGAGCTCCACCGCCGCATCACAAATACGACACCTACACGGTTCAAGACTTCCTCATGGAGGCCACGTCACCAAACTCTAACGACAGCACTGCTCAGCCAAAGTCGCAGGCAAAGAAAAAACGGAAAACCTAGAGGTCTACACTAACCCCACCAGCTCCATAACTGGTATAGCCAGCCCTCCAGGCTGAAAACCATCATGAAGACCCCCCATCCATCACCACATCTCTAGTATCAGCCACTGATACAGATAATGGTTCCAAAGAGCCTCCACTTACGGGCTCACCATAGCCCGTGCTACTGGAACTTATCGTTCTGAGTAGCGAATCTTAAACAACAACAAGTGTTAACACACACAGGACGGGAGAGACATCTCCTGCCAACACATCACAAGGCGCAGTGTGGTCACAATGCGACCCAAACGTCTTAAGGTCAGAGCTACTCCACTTGACGGTCATGCTATCGGAAGAAGCAATACTTTAAAGGTCCTGAAGGACGTAACTGTCCTCAAACCCGCTGACATTGGTCAGGAAGGTGAAGATATCGTGCTCTACTTTTCATGTGAAGAGGAGCTAGAAAAACTCCTCACTAACGATGCCTTTCTTCGCAAAGAGCACTACCTACATCCTCACTTCCCACGTCAGTTCCTGGCCGGAAGAACTGTTTTTACCAGCAGGACTACCCGGTGGATCGCTGAGCGACCTCAACATCATATCATAAACAATATCGAGGACGAAAATCCAAACCTGTCGGTATTCAACCTAGAGTTCTGCAACACCGACAAAACATCAATGAAGATTACGTTCACCACCATAGCTGCGGCCACCCAGGCTGCCACACAAGAATTCTACTGCTTCGGTCTAAAAATACCACCCCACCAAACAAAAAAGGAACGATACCATGAGATCCAGCAGTGCTTTAAGTGCTACGAGTGTGAGATTTTCTTCTTTGACAGGTTATCAAAAGAATTAAGTCCTATTGATGTTACGTTAATCGCAACTACCTCGCAAGAGAGGCAGACCTTAAACAGCAAGAGCTGCCAGTGGCAGATATTTAATCTTAAAGCCTAAGATCATAGGACCGCGGGAGCAAACCGCCAGGCGAAACCACTCGGGTAACACCTGTCACTTAGGTCGCTGGCTCCTCCTAGTTAACAAACTAATAAAGGGTAGCCGACGGATTCTCACCTCTTATTTATAGAAGTGTGGTGCTGTGCAATGGACTCGAGCTTTAGATACAGACTTAATATGAACATAAGCAGGCAAAGCGTTGCAGAACATGAAATGTGGGGCAGTAATATTGGAAGGTTTGACGTAAACGACCGCTTCTATAACAAAACAATTTATTCACAAAACAAAACTAAAACTACTACACAGTGAATTTACGTTACTTTACTGTCACTCCAGTGGCACATTAACGAACAGCTAATCAACAGCCTGATGGACCCATGGTCTCCTTATCCCGTCGTCGATGACTGAACAATGACACTAACTGAACAAAGTGGTGCCCACTGGTGACGCAAGCTTGCAATCAATATTGTCACGGCTTCACGGTGACCAATACTATAATCACAAAAACTTGACTGGCGCTCGCTGCCCACAACGAGGTACCAAGTAACAAGGCGGTTAATCCAAGAATGATAACCCCTTATAAAAAAAATCTTACGTTAACACTTGTCTCTCAGGACAATCAAAACAAAAGTTACTCTAATTGAATTTAAACAATTACGTTTACACACACGTGTCTCAACGGCACTTAAATGGCAGCAATAACTCGTAAATCAATTAATTACATCAACTTGAAAGTCAAGCATTCGGTGAGTAATTCCCAATTAATTACTGAATACAACAGCCTATTAATTCAGACGAGTATTGATAAAGCCTACTGTCTCTCAACTGACAGTTCACTTCCGGTCTTATGACAAGATTACCTTAACGAGGGTAGACTACTGTACCACACACAATGTTCCATTACTCCGTGTAAACAACAACATCAACCCCAGGTGAATTCACTAAGTGGCGATTACTAATTCTCCTTAATTAGCTACGAGTGCTTAATCACTCTGTCCGCAGACAGATCTGATCAGTCCAACGAATTACAACAGCTTAATTACAGCTCAATTGACTCCGATCATAACAGACCGTCAACCCCTTACGTTAATCACTCAATTAACGACAGCTCGTTAAATCGTTAACACTACGTTAGTCTTCACTTGACAATTCCTCCACTGCATGAACTTCACTGTGACTGTTGCCTTTACACGTCCCTACGTTAATCACAACAATGTTCAACGAACAAGTGACCTCGTTAAGTAAATCGTGACCCCCGGTGACGTTAACTGACTTTAATTCTCACGGAATCCTTCACAGTACACAACGCCTTCCACCAAGGTCAAACTTGTCTACGGTTTACACACACAGTACAACACAGTACATCCTTGCCACTCACGGCAAAACTTGTAAATGACTTCCCCCAGTAAATTATCCACCAATAATTCACACTTTACCACAACACAACAGTAAAATATATAACCAAGGGAAATCTCCCTGTTACCACTTTTCACTGCTGAAAAAGGGAATCAAATTACAGCGAATACATACACGGCACATAGAAAAATAAGAAGTAAATAACTCACTTTACTCTACCTCTGAATGTGTCACTAGGTGTCTTCACACACGTCATAAATCCCAGTTGGGCCCAATCCTCAACTTGATGACAAACAGGGTAGACTCACACGTCTCCAATTCCCATTCACCTCCCCAGGTGGTCCCAGGGACAGAGGACAGACGGAACACTGGGGCGAACCCAGCTTCAGAGTTTTATTACCCAAACGGAAACAGTGTACTTACATCAATGGTGTGGGGCCCCTCTTTCACTCACACATACACGTCAATCACACTCTCACTGCTGCTGCTGGATGATGACGTAGGCGTCCTCACTTCCTACACGTGGTCAGGTGGAGCACAGGGTCCTAGACCACGGGGTTAGCTCTACACACACACACAGACCAGGATGGCGCAGACACACCGGCACAGGCAGCCAAGGTTGCGCACAACAGCAGGGATGCGGTACCACGCCCCTTCCACTTGACACGGTACCCCAGGATACGACGGTACACGGTGTTACACGGTACACGAGACCCGAGAGAGTCCTTCACTGTTCCTCAGAATTATAACATTTAAGGTTTCTCTCATAATACTGAAACCTTTTCTGGCACGTCTCACAGCAGTATCTTCAAGCACAGATACGATCGACGGCGGATGTGACTTTTGTAGCCCGATAATTAACGCCTCACTCAGTCCAGCTCCTCTAAGATGGCGTCCCACAATTACGCGGCTAGATGACAAGTTCACACGGCCGATACAAGCCCCTTTCCGATTACCGGATTCTTACGCTCGGCACACGGAAAGATAGCAAGATGTAGGCGTGACTTTAGTAACGTTGCAGGCGGTATTTCCCGATGCTTGGCCTAGCACGGGAAATACGTCGTCAGGGTGCAACGTCCAAGGTAAGAATGTCTTTCCCGCCAATATCATGCCTGGGGTACCATGCAGTACCCCTCAGCGTCTTGGCCAATCACGGTTCAGCATTTCTGAGGCCCCAGACCCTCAGCCAATCGCGCGCCTGCCCCATGACGCTACCCCCTCTCACACGAGGTGGACACGTGATAGGGGGGGTGGTCTACGGCCGTTAACCCCCCATACCTCCCTCTCTACACTTGACTTGTACAAAAATTTCCCTGAAATCAACTCCCTCCTGTAATTTCCTTCACAGACCAGATACAACGATCAGAATGACATCAATGGCTAGCAAATGTCATGGGCTGTCCAACGACACCCAACACGACTGTGGAAAAGTTATATACAGAAAGTTGAATCACGGTGCACATCACTGGTGCACTATGCAATTTCGTACTTAATTCAGTGCACGAGAGTGCAGGGAAAATATGTCCCCTGACATCAACCTCCCACTAAGGGTTTATTTCACTGGAAGCGAAATACACCCCACCATTTTACCAGCTCGATGGTGCACTGTGCACGAGCTGTCACACACACCTTGACAGCTCACTTCCGGCTGGGTAGTGGTGGGTGGAGACTCCGTTTTCTATGCGTCGTCGTCCTGAGAGACTTGGGGTGACTCCTCCGATTCGTCCTGGGTAGTGTTACCTGACTTGGGCACAGAGTGCTCGGCTCCAGGGCCAGGCTCTTGCCGGCTCGACGCCTCGAAGCTAGGCTGAACCCCAAGCTCTGCAGCTCCGGCTTCAGTCTGTGTCATACCGGACACACTAGCAACACCCTGGGATGGACTACCCGGAGAGACACTATCTTCACTCTCCTCCGACCTTGATGACGTATCACGTTCCTCATAGCGTTTTAACATGTTAACATGGTACTTCTTATTGACCCCCCTTACGCATACGACGTACGTCAATGAGTGACTGCACTCAGTGATGGTGAAGGGTCCCTTCCACTGTAGCAGGAGCTTGTTCCTGCTTGTAGGGAGGAGTAGGAGTACTTTATCTCCCACCTTAAACTTCCTCTTCCTGGCCTTCTGGTCGTACCTGCTCTTCTGGTACTCCTTAGCCTTGGCGAGTTCCTCCCTGGCCAACTTACACGTCTCTTCTAGACGGTTCCTCAAATCTATGACGTACTCATACGTCGTCTTGGTTTCTGGGGTACAGTCTTCCTCCTCCCATAGATTCTTCAACACATGCAGCGGTCCCTTTACCGTGCGACCATACAGGAGCTCGAACGGCGAGAACCGGGTACTTGCCTGGGGTACTTCCCTGTAGGCAAACAGTACCGGGTTAATGTACCTTAGCCACTCCTTGGGTTGCTCTATGCACATCTTCCTGAGCATTCTCTTTAGGGTACCATTAAACCGTTCCACCGTTCCCATAGCATGATAAGGTGTGGTGAATGATGGCTGCAACATGAGTAGCCTAGCTACTTCCGCCATCATCTCACTGGTGAACTGTTCCCCCCTGTCGCTGTGTATCTTCTCCGGTATACCTAAGCGACTGAAGAATCCAACCAATGCTTCCGCCACTATGACGGTCTCGATATTCTTCAAAGGTGCCGCCTCTGGATACCGAGTAGCATGATCTACCATGGTCAGGATATATCTACTGCCGTCTGATGCCCTCGGCTCAATCGGGCCAATTATATCTACACTGACCATCTTAAATGGTTGATCAATGATGGGGAAAGGCTTCAGCTTCCCTGGCTGCACCTTACCTCTGTCAGCGGTGCGTTGACAGGCGTCACATGACCGAGTGTACCGCTGTATGTCCCCAGTCATCCCTGGCCAATAGAACGATGACTGAATTCGTTCACTGGTCTTAGCATGTCCCATGTGACCCCCCATTACTCCCTCATGACTGAGAGTAAACACAGCTAGGCGATGCTCTTTGGGGACCAGTAATTGTTCCCAAGTGTCCTGGGGTGTTTGCACCCTGCGCACTAGCTTACCCTTAACCTCCAAGTACTTATACTTGCGCTTATTCATGGTGAAGACACTACCCTCTGCGGCATGCTCTCTCATCTTCCTGAGTGTGGGGTCTTTCCTTTGGGCTTCCTGGAATTCTTTAGCGCTTATTCCTTTCAAAGAATGTAGTTTCAGCGGCTTGACCACTTTGGTGGGTTGCGCACTCATTGCGCGTGTGGTCACCGCGGCTACTAAAGCCTTGTTCCCCCTTGGAGCAGCAGTGACACCTACAGTCACCAGGGGTCTTCCCCCTCTCCTCTTATCTACCTCCGAGGCGGTGACCCTTGCCCACCCCCGGGGTTGGCGGGTCCTGGCTGGATCAGCTGATCGAGCCCCCACCCACCTCCTTGAGTTTCTTCCCGTTTTCTGTTGGCAGAAAGGAGCAGGCTTTCCCCGTTTTCCTTGCGCCTGCTGCCTCTGTTCCTTAGCTGGGGAGGCAGCCATGGCTTGGCTACCAGCTGACTGGCGCGTGACGTCACCTCCAGCTGGTGTGGGTCCCGTTCTCTGTGAGTCACTTCCACAGGACCGACTCTTACTATTTGACACTCCAGGGGCGTTTCCCAACAACAACCCGTATACAGCGTCCTTGCATTTCACCGCTCGTATTTTACCTTTTACATATGGTGTGTCAACAGTCAGGGATACCTCGATCATATCTATCTGTGTACCATCAGGGTATCTTACATGAATGGTTCTGCCTGTCTCGTTCCCAGGCTCGACAAGGCTCTCTCGGACCATATGAGTAGTAGCTCCCCTGTCTCGAAAGACCTTGGTCCATTTACCATTAACTAAACCTCTTGCTGTCTCCAGGGTGTGCTCCAGAGGATCACCTCCCTCGTGGGCACCCAGACCAGCAATTTGTGCGTGTGTTCCCCCCTTTTCTGCACGCTTGCTCTTCTTACACTGTGCTGCCTTGTGACCTGGCTGGCCGCAAGTAAAACAGCGGGGTTCACTGACCTTGGGTGGCTTATGGCTTACTCTAGACTTACTCTCCTTAGGCCTAGCCCCGCTCCCTGAGGCTTGGTCATGACGTCGGTTCTCAGATGAACCTCCCTGTCTAGGTCTGTGTGCCTCAGCCCACCTGTCGGCACATTCTGCCATAGCCTCATTAGAGACTATCTCATTCTCCTTGAGTTTAGCACGGAGCGCAGGTTCCACTGCCTCCAAGAACTGTTCCCTAGTCATCAGCTCGAACAACGTATTGTCTTCCGGAACGACGGCGTTGTTCAACTCAAGATAGCGCTTGAGGCTCGACTGCAGCCTCTGCAACATTACCCGGTACGTTTCCCCTTGACGTACTCTAATCTGACGGAATGCCCTCATCATTCCATCGGCCGAAATGCCATAGCCTTTCATTAAGGCTCGCTTCAGGGCATCATAATCGTTGCACATGGGAGTTCCCAAACCCTGGTATATACTTAATGCCCTTCCCTTCAACAATGAAGCTAGCGCTTGGGCCCAAGTTGACCTACTCCACTTCCCTTCCGTTGCTCTGCGTTCGAAGCGGTCAATGTATGCATCCATTGAATCCACTTGCTCATCGAAAGCTATAAGATTAGGCATTTTTATCTTAACAACTGGCCCCTCTGGGCCGGGCTCTGTGGGTTGGGTTTGGCTTCCCTTCCCAGCTGTGGATTGCACCCTTGCAATCTCCAACTGGTACTCTCTCTCCTGATGGGTATTCCACATTTCCATCACAAACTTAGACATCCCAGTTGCTGAGAGACCCATTAACCTAGCTTGTTTTCGCAGCATGTCTAAAGTGAATCCCGCCTGGGGTTGTACAGTCCCCATTCTGGCCGGCGATTCCTGCATCAACCTACCTGCTGATGCAACCCTACCTTCCGCGAAAGTTTCTATTGGAATTCTTTGGTGAGGGCGCGACCTCCCACTAAGATCCTGAGGCGTACTACTTCTATCACTTCCTACCACGTCCACTACACGAAAGTCGGCTAGGGGATTTTCCTCATCCCCTAAATCACTTCCCGGCGTTTCGTTCGCAGAAGCGTAACTAGCATTAAGCCTTTCAGGTGACGCTTCTCACTCTGACGTGTCCCTAGTGTCACGGAGTGCTGGCAACTCCTGACCGACCCATGCCTAGCATATCTCCTCCACCCGGGCCCTGTGTCCCATCACGTACTGACGGCATTCCCCCTCCGTCTTACTACCCGCATCATCTGGCATCCTGCCATAGACAGACACATACAGATACACGTACTCTTTCCTGTAATCCACAGACATACTGACAGTGTGTGTTGGTGTGTGTACCTACTTGTGACAACTGTAACAACACACCCCCAACAATACTGTTCCACAATGTTCTGTAATTTGAGACTTTTTACTTTAATGATCAAAAGTCCGTGCATGGGCTCGAACCCAAGTGACACAGCCCTACGTTGGGCGCCAGATCTGTGAGATTTTCTTCTTTGACAGGTTATCAAAAGAATTAAGTCCTATTGATGTTACGTTAATCGCAACTACCTCGCAAGAGAGGCAGACCTTAAACAGCAAGAGCTGCCAGTGGCAGATATTTAATCTTAAAGCCTAAGATCATAGGACCGCGGGAGCAAACCGCCAGGCGAAACCACTCGGGTAACACCTGTCACTTAGGTCGCTGGCTCCTTCTAGTTAACAAACTAATAAAGAGTAGCCGATGGATTCTCACCTCTTATTTATAGAAGTGTGGTGCTGTGCAATGGACTCGAGCTTTAGATACAGACTTAATATGAACATAAGCAGGCAAAGCGTTGCAGAACATGAAATGTGGGGCAGTAATATTGGAAGGTTTGACGTAAACGACCGCTTCTATAACAAAACAATTTATTCACAAAACAAAACTAAAACTACTACAGAGTGAATTTACGTTACTTTACTGTCACTCCAGTGGCACATTAACGAACAGCTAATCAACAGCCTGATGGACCCATGGTCTCCTTATCCCGTCGTCGCTGACTGAACAATGACACTAACTGAACAAAGTGGTGCCCACTGGTGACGCAAGCTTGCAATCAATATTGTCACGGCTTCACGGTGACCAATACTAAAATCACAAAAACTTGACTGGCGCTCGCTGCCCACAACGAGGTACCAAGTAACAAGGCGGTTAATCCAAGAATGATAACCCCTTATAAAAAAAATCTTACGTTAACACTTGTCTCTCAGGACAATCAAAACAAAAGTTACTCTAATTGAATTTAAACAATTACGTTAACACACACGTGTCTCAACGGCACTTAAATGGCAGCAATAACTCGTAAATCAATTAATTACATCAACTTGAAAGTCAAGCATTCGGTGAGTAATTCCCAATTAATTACTGAATACAACAGCCTATTAATTCAGACGAGTATTGATAAAGCCTACTGTCTCTCAACTGACAGTTCACTTCCGGTCTTATGACAAGATTACCTTAACGAGGGTAGACTACTGTACCACACACAATGTTCCAATACTCCGTGTAAACAACAACATCAACCCCAGGTGAATTCACTAAGTGGCGATTACTAATTCTCCTTAATTAGCTACGAGTGCTTAATCACTCTGTCCGCAGACAGATCTGATCAGTCCAACGAATTACAACAGCTTAATTACAGCGCAATTGACTCTGATCATAACAGACCGTCAACCCCTTACGTTAATCACTCAATTAACGACAGCTCGTTAAATCGTTAACACTACGTTAGTCTTCACTTGACAATTCCTCCACTGCGTGAACTTCACTGTGACTGTTGCCTTTACACGTCCCTACGTTAATCACAACAATGTTCAACGAACAAGTGACCTCGTTAAGTAAATCGTGACCCCCGGTGACGTTAACTGACTTTAATTTTCACGGAATCCTTCACAGTACACAACGCCTTCCACCAAGGTCAAACTTGTTTACGGTTTACACACACAGTACAACACAGTACATCCTTGCCACTCACGGCAAAACTTGTAAATGACTTCCCCCAGTAAATTATCCACCAATAATTCACACTTTACCACAACACAACAGTAAAATATATAACCAAGGGAAATCTCCCTGTTACCACTTTTCACTGCTGAAAAAGGGAATCAAATTACAGCGAATACATACACGGCACATAGAAAAATAAGAAGTAAATAACTCACTTTACTCTACCTCTGAATGTGTCACTAGGTGTCTTCACACACGTCATAAATCCCAGTTGGGCCCAATCCTCAACTTGATGACAAACAGGGTAGACTCACACGTCTCCAATTCCCATTCACCTCCCCAGGTGGTCCCAGGGACAGAGGACAGACGGAACACTGGGGGCGAACCCAGTTTCAGAGTTTTATTACCCAAACGGAAACAGTGTACTTACATCAATGGTGTGGGGCCCCTCTTTCACTCACACATACACGTCAATCACACTCCCACTGCTGCTGCTGGATGATGACGTAGGCGTCCTCACTTCCTACACGTGGTCAGGTGGAGCACAGGGTCCTAGACCACGGGGTTAGCTCTACACACACACAGAGACCAGGATGGCGCAGACACACCGGCACAGGCAGCCAAGGTTGCGCACAACAGCAGGGATGCGGTACCACGCCCCTTCCACTTGACACGGTACCCCAGGATATGACGGTACACGGTGTTACACGGTACACGGTGTTACACGGTACACGAGACCCGAGAAAGTCCTTCACTGTTCCTCAGAATTATAACATTTAAGGTTTCTCTCATAACACTGAAACCTTTTCTGGCACGTCTCACAGCAGTATCTTCAAGCACAGATACGATCGACGGCGGATGTCACTTTTGTAGCCCGATAATTAACGCCTCACTCAGTCCAGCTCCTCTAAGATGGCGTCCCACAATTACGCGGCTAGATGACAAGTTCACACGGCTCGATACAAGCCCCTTTCCGATTACCGGATTCTTACGCACGGCACACGGAAAGATAGCAAGATGTAGGCATGACTTTAGTAACGTTGCAGGCGGTATTTCCCGATGCTTGGCCTAGCACGGGAAATACGTCGTCAGGGTGCAACGTCCAAGGTAAGAATGTCTTTCCCGCCAATATCATGCCTGGGGTACCATGCAGTACCCCTCAGCGTCTTGGCCAATCACAGTTCAGCATTTCTGAGGCCCCAGACCCTCAGCCAATCGCGCACCTGCCCCATGACGCTACCCCCTCTCACACGAGGTGGACTCGTGATAGGGGGGTGGTCTATGGCCGTTAACCCCCCATACCTCCCTCTCTACACTTGACTTGTACTAAAATTTCCCTGAAATCAACTCCCTCCTGTAATTTCCTTCACAGACCTGATACAGTGATCAGAATCACATGAATGGCTAGCAAAATGTCATGGGCTGTCCAACGACACCCAACACGACTGTGGAAAAGTTATATACAGAAAGTTGAATCACGGTGCACATCACTGGTGCACTATGCAATTTCGTACTTAATTCAGTGCAAGAGAGAGCTGGGAAAATATGTCCCCTGACAACGAGCTCTCCCACCCGACCAACAAGTGTCAGCACCCTGTCCAGAGGTGCAGCCTGTGCGCACTGGACCATCACTACTCCATATGCAAGGCAACAGTCCATCACTGCTTGCTCTGTGATGGCAATCACCCTGCAATTTCCGACCGCTGCCCCCGCAGACAGGAAACCATCAAGGCCCCGGTTGAAGCCAAAAGAAACAACTCGTCTACCTCCTCGACCAGAGCCCCAAGCGTTCAACTCACCACCTTAGCTCTCACTAGTCGACCAGAAGACTTTCCGGTCCTACCAACATGTGGCTCCTCCCAGCAGGCGACACAACCTTCTCATTGGGGAACCAAGGTCCCACAGGCTCCTTCACAGCCCCCTGCATCACGTGCAGGCATTATCCCTGGTCTTCTTAAACTAGTGGAAAGGCTTGCAGGACCAGACAACCAGCGCTTTGTCAGTGAACTAAACGCATTATACATAAACAATGGCCTGGCCCCCATCATAGCCACTAGCGTAAATCTCACTGCCTCCTCTACCACTCCGGAGACTACCACCAGGACGACCAGGTGGTCAACTTCAACACTGACTCCAGAACCGCCCATGACCCGGGCGACCCAAACAGAGGTAATTCCTTCTCCAGCTCCCAACACTCCTACCATCACTATCTCAGCAGCCGCGCTAGCAGACGTGCTGTCTACAAACGATAACAGCACCACCAGCACTCCTGAAATAGCTACAACCACCAATCAACGGCACCTAAACCTACCTAAGGCTGCGAGGCGAAAGACAAAAACGCCCACTACGGAGGTTACGGACTCTTCAGACGAGGAAATCATAGTAGGAGCTCCACCGCCGCATCACAAATACGACACCTACACGGTTCAAGACTTCCTCATGGAGGCCACGTCACCAAACTCTAACGACAGCACTGCTCAGCCAAAGTCGCAGGCAAAGAAAAAACGGAAAACCTAGAGGTCTACACTAACCCCACCAGCTCCATAACTGGTATAGCCAGCCCTCCAGGCTGAAAACCATCATGAAGACCCCCCATCCATCACCACATCTCTAGTATCAGCCACTGATACAGATAATGATTCCAAAGAGCCTCCACTTACGGGCTCACCATAGCCCGTGCTACTGGAACTTATCGTTCTGAGTAGCGAATCTTAAACAACAACAAGTGTTAACACACACAGGACGGGAGAGACATCTCCTGCCAACATATCACAAGGCGCAGTGTGGTCACAATGCGACCCAAACGTCTTAAGGTCAGAGCTACTCCACTTGACGGTCATGCTATCGGAAGAAGCAATACTTTAAAGGTCCTGAAGGACGTAACTGTCCTCAAACCCGCTGACATTGGTCAGGAAGGTGAAGATATCGTGCTCTACTTTTCATGTGAAGAGGAGCTAGAAAAACTCCTCACTAACGATGCCTTTCTTCGCAAAGAGCACTACCTACATCCTCACTTCCCACGTCAGTTCCTGGCCGGAAGAACTATTTTTACCAGCAGGACTACCCGGTGGATCGCTGAGCGACCTCAACATCATATCATAAACAATATCAAGGACGAAAATCCAAACCTGTCGGTATTCAACCTAGAGTTCTGCAACACCGACAAAACATCAATGAAGATTACGTTCACCACCATAGCTGCGGCCACCCAGGCTGCCACACAAGGATTCTACTGCTTCGGCCTAAAAATACCACCCCACCAAATAAAAAAGGAACGATACCATGAGATCCAGCAGTGCTTTAAGTGCTACGAGCTCTCCCACCCGACCAACAAGTGTCAGCACCCTGTCCAGAGGTGCAGCCTGTGCGCACTGGACCATCACTACTCCATATGCAAGGCAACAGTCCATCACTGCTTGCTCTGTGATGGCAATCACCCTGCAATTTCCCTCCGCTGCCCCCGCAGACAGGAAATCATCAAGGCCCAGGATGAAGCCAAAAGAAACAACTCGTCTACCTCCTCGACCAGAGCCCCAAGCGTTCAACTCACCACCTTAGCTCTCACTAGTCGACCAGAAGACTTTCCGGTCCTACCAACATGTGGCTCCTCCCAGCAGGCGACACAGCCTTCTCATTGGGGAACCAAGGTCCCACAGGCTCCTTCACAGCCCCCTGCATCACGTGCAGGCATTATCCCTGGTCTTCTTAAACTAGCAGAAAGGCTTGCAGGACTAGACAACCAGCGCTTTGTCAGTGAACTAAACGCATTATACATAAATAATGGCCTGGCCCCCATCATAGCCACTAGCGTAAATCTCACTGCCTCCTCTACCACTCCGGAGACTACCACCAGGACGACCAGGTGGTCAATTTCAACTCCGACTCCAGAACTGCCCATGACCCGGGCGACACAAACAGAGGTAATTCCTTCTCCAGCTCCCAACACTCCTACCATCACTATCTCAGCAGCCGCGCTAGCAGACGTGCTGTCTACAAACGATAACAGCACCACCAGCGCTCCTGAAATAGCTACAACCACCAATCAACGGCACCTAAACCTACCTAAGGCTGCGAGGCGAAAGACAAAAACGCCCACTACGGAGGTTACGGACTCTTCAGAGGAGGAAATCATAGTAGGAGCTCCACCGCCGCATCACAAATACGACACATACACGGTTCAAGACTTCCTCATGGAGGCCACGTCACCAAACTCTAACGACAGCACTGTTCAGCCAAAGTCGCAGGCAAAGAAAAAACGGAAAACCTAGAGGTCTACACTAACCCCACCAGCTCCATAACTGGTATAGCCAGCCCTCCAGGCTGAAAACCATCATGAAGACCCCCCCATCCATCACCACATCTCTAGTATCAGCCACTGATTCAGATAATGGTTCCAAAGAGCCTCCACTTACGGGCTCACCATAGCCCGTGCTACTGAAACTTATCGTTTTGATTAGCGATTCTTAAACAACAACAACAAGTGTTAACATAAGTAAAACTCTGTTTAATGTTTTCAGGTTACAGTTGTGTGTGTGTGTAAACTATAGTCTTTGAAAATGTAATAAGTTATTATGAAACGTGTTCAAGTGTCGTGACAGACTAGAAATAAAAAAATGAATTTTGGAGAATTGATTTCACAATTACCATCGACAGTAAAAAGAAACATAAGAAATACTGAGAAAATTCGTGTTAGAATTATTAATCTTACTTATTCGGTCATATTTAACAACATATGTTAGAAGAAAGACTGCTACCAAAATATACACATACAAAATATACACACACACACATATATATATATATATATATATATAT